>NW_009607749.1:69218-69985 GCF_000690535.1 Cariama cristata
AAATCTTATTTTTCTGTTGTTCAGCCTTGTGAAGAGAGGCCTCAGAATAATAGTCAAATAATGCTTAATTCCCTGAAGTTGGTACTTGATGATGTGCTTTTTGTCATATTTCTTCTGGGTTTGAAGCCTTTTCAGTTGAAATCATTATTATTTCGGCTAAGGGCCAGTGAGGCTAAACAGCTGTTGGTGATTTAATTACAGGGTTTTGCAGAGAATCATTTCAAGTTTTTCTCACCAGTTCAGACCCATTCTAATTGCTCTTCCTACTCAACTAAGGCAATATTCAAGTAAACCTCTTCAGGGGTCGGTGGTTGAAGATTTCCACATGCATGTCTTTTGGCTAATCCTTATCCAGCAAGTCCTACAAAACCTGTGTATATTCTTGGCAGCTTTGCCTTTTGAAATATGAGGGCAGGAGAGAAATACTTGCCATAACATACAAAATACGGTTGTGTATAAACAATGCCTCGTGTTATCTAAATTAACTCCTGTGCTATCAAATGAAATTACAGCAAGGAAACCAAAGTGCTGTCTTCAAAGACTTTTGTATCTTTCCTTTAGTTTTGTTAGATAAACCTTCTGTTATAGAAGTAGAACAGCTGATGGTATTTTTGGTGTTTTTGAAAACAAGGATTTTCTTTGAAAATAAATAATTGCACAGAGGATTATATTTATTACAAGATCTGAGCAATGCCATGAAGATAAAGTCTCTCTTTTTTCCCTTTCTCAGCACTTGCATTGTTTTGTTTGTGAGTTTGATGTGTAGG
>NW_009607749.1:70016-70513 GCF_000690535.1 Cariama cristata
ATCGGGGAAGGCAAGGGAAGGCAGATAGTGCTTCCCTCATAAAATATACAAGGAGCTGTGTGTACAGAAGTGTCTCTGTGAATCTGTTTATGGCTCTTTTTTGACTGACTGGCTAAATTACAGTTTCATTGTTCTAAGTCCCCGAGGACTTTTCCAGAGGTGATGTAACTAAAGCTGTGCATGTTGTGAAGCTCTCCCTACCTGTCACCATCAGCTGCGGAGACAACTAATTTACCTATTTTAGTTAACCTCTCAAGGAGCCATGTAATTACCTTTTAAAAAGCAGGGTTGTCTTTGGGGAAATAATAAGACATTTTGAGATAGTTCTGTTAGGCAAGCATACAGTGGTTTAAAGCAGTGACGGTGTCCAGCAGCACTGGCATGGCCTTTGAGCTGTGTTGTGGTTAGAGAGCAGATGCCAGGAGAGGAAGTGTTGAAAGAAAAGTTTCCTTTCTTTATGCTGTTTTGTGGAGTGCTTGGAGAGAGCGATCCCGCTG
>NW_009607749.1:70544-93205 GCF_000690535.1 Cariama cristata
CTTCTGTAACATGCCTGCTCCAGAGAAACCCCTCTGCCCCCTCATGACAGTGCAAAGAGGTAGTGGGCTCCTCGGATATTCCCAGAAAACATGGCCCACTAAAATGGCTGGCAACCTGCACTGGCACCAGTTTGATTTTTGGCTCGAACTGGTTTTGTCAAAGTTCTGGGAGTCCTGCTAATGCTATAGGAGAAGGACTGTATTCTGAGATGGCTTGCTTAGTAGCATGCTAGAAATATTTTTAATTAGAAAGAAAAAGGAAAAAAAAATAGCAGTGCTGTCTGAGGTATACTGAAATGATATGAAGGGGGTTTGAGGTTTTAGCTGCTTCTCAAGAAGAGTTGGGTCCATCCTTGCTTTTTCTGTGACTTTGCTGTGTTCTGTCTGTGCATGTGCAATTGTACAGACGCATCTCATCTGAGGAAACAAAACTTGCCAAGACTACAAAACTGCTGGCTCATATTTCTAAAGTTGGATAATTATAGGAAGTAAGTTCTTAGAACAGATTTTTCAAAGCAGAGAAACCAAGTTCTGTTCCATCTCTTGCCTTGTGATTCTACAAAACTCCCGCATCTACTGCCTCTTTCAGTGATGACGGGACCTTGCAACACATCTGCAACTTCCAGGACATCTCACACCTTACATTGCTGACTGGTGTGTATTCAAAGAGCAAGTTCTGGGTAGGAGAACCTCATGGAGAGTCTCCTGCCCTGTCTGCATCTCTTTCTTCCTGTTAAAATAACAGGAGAAGCAGGTATTTTGTTTTACGTTTGTTTTACCCGCCATGGACAGATGGCCTTATGGTTATTTTGATTGTGCTGTTTAGGACTACTTACAGATGAAACCGTGATAAATCTTCAGTGCCATTATTATGGTATTATAAGTGATGCCTCTCTCCAAGAGCTTCCTGGGAGTATAAGGAAATGCTACGAGCCTTGTGCATCACAATATCAGCATTTGTTTGATGTATTTTTCAAGCATTGTTTGACTTCAGGCACAACGATGGGGTTTAGTTCTTTAAAAGACCTAGAATAGCAACAATTGTCTTTGGACAAACAGCTGAACTTCGCTAATTCATAATAAAGACTTTGAGATTTGTTTTATGATAATACTTCATAATGTGCAAGTAAATGACAGTAATATATTTTGTGAAAATAATGAAGTCTTAGTAATGTGAGATCACTTGACAGCTTGCTGCTATTAAAACTTTGAGAAGTAGGGAGATACCTAATTTTTGCAGAAAATCATAAAGTTGGATGGTGAAACATAGTTTATTAGGCAGTCTGAAAAGAAAAATTGTACTTCCCCCATCTGCTTCGCAGTCTCCATTAGCGCTTCTCCCCATCTCCAGCAGTCTCTAGGTAACCAATTCTTCTGAAGATGAGACAGGGAACTGGGAACTCTGCCACATACCAGCTCACACTAAGGTTTTGCTTTCTAAAAATCTTCATTTTAGTAACTTAATGACTTCTTTTCTTATGAAGAAAATAATACTGAAATGCAGCACTAAATGGGTGAGAATGCCTCCCTCTAGTGAAGCCAAGGGCTGAAACGCCAGGCGCTGCAAGACTTCAGCAGTAAGGATGACTTGAGTGGCTTGCAGAGGTGCTGTTGCCTCATGTTGAGCGGAGAAGTCCTTGCCGTGTCCCTGGGCAACCTGGAGCCTTCCCTTTCTGGGAAACACTCATGCTGGTCGAGAGCAGCTGAGCACGCCTTTGCTGTGAGATCAGCTAGAGTGGAGGGAAATGCTGTTTGCTGGCAGCATGGTCGGTGAGCTACTACACCCTCCAGTCTGTATTTTTGTACAATGCAGGCAGCAGAATCTACGTTGTGCGGTGGGACCGTCTTTAAAAGCTTGCTCAACATCAAAACGCTTTCTTCTTGTCAGCAGATTAAGCAGTGGCTAGACAGGTGAGATCTGGAAGCATGATGTCTGCCTGTCCAAAGCAAAGCTGAGACCTGGTGTCAGCTGAGCAGAGGACGGCAGGCACTGCGGGGGCCTGGCAGAGGCAGCACACGTTATCTGGTTCCACTGCTCCTGCCCCAAAGGCATTGCCGTAATTGCAGATTAGCAGTGAAAACTGTGGGTGCAGCAAATTGTCTTTGTAAAACCACAGTGATGTTGCAACTGAATCTTGAGCATTTTATTTCATTTATGTGATTATTCCTACATAAAGCTGTTTGCTGGTGGTCTGTTGCGTGGCTGTGGGTAGTAATCATGGACAGGGGTTTTTTCCATTCTCCACTGTTACGTGATCAGGTTTTTTGTAATGGAGACCCAATAACTCTGTGATGATCTCTTCTCTTCCAAACTGGCCGTACTCTGCACTCTCTTCCACGAGTCTTTGAAGATTTTTGGCCTCCCTTGTTCATAGGCTGCCTGTTAGGGTCAAGCTTTTGAGTCTTCTAATCACTCAGTTCTGGCATAGTCCCGTTGCCACTAAAGCCTCTTTTCATGCCTATTTAATGCCTCAGAAGTGCTTTCAAGTGGTCTTTGATAAATCATAGTAAGTGTTATTCCAGTTGCTCAATAGCGGTACCTGCTAGAGTCTTTTTTTAGCTCCCAAGGCAGCCGTTCCCTCTTGCCTTATTTTACCAGTGACAGTAATTCATTCCACTTGAGCTGACTAGCTTATTTCACATTTATTTGCACATTATGAGCAGTGTCATTCTACTTACCCTTCAGACAGTAAATGGTTTGAAAAATGCAACTGTAACAAATATTAGGCATGGGGAGGGGAACAGGAAAATGGAACCTTTGCATTTGGAGCCCAAATAAAAACATAATGAATAAATAATATTTTGAAATTATCTCAATCATCGAGTGTATGCAAAATCAAAGGTGCTGCATAAACTTGCATTATCCCTTTGAGAATACATTTCTCTTTCCTGCCAGCTAGTTTAGCTTCCCTAGTGTGGAGTTAAATAAAATATTACCCATCAGGTCAGGAAAATAATTAGTCCAGCATTACTGCCTCCTTGCTAAGCAATCAAACTTGACGCATATGTATGTTTGCACCCCGCACATTTGAGAAGCGGGATGTATATAAACAGATGAATTTGGGCCCCATGTTTGCATACTGGGATGGTACTCGTACTCCCCTCTACAGAGAAGCAAGTTGAAAAATTATCAGAGCAAAAGCAAGCCATTTTTTTGGTGTCCTGAAGTAATTTGTTTCAAGTAATCTTTTGCTGGCTGTGGCAAGTAGTTATGAAAGTGCCATAACTTAATCTGATGGCAAGTTTTCACCTTGTACATGATGAATTGCAGAACTACAAATAATGATGATGCTCTTGGCAATTTAGAAACTTATTGTGTTTTGCTCTTGTAATGGAGACAGACACAAGAACCACAGATAGGAGGGAAACGAGCTCAGAATCTCCGAGAGACTGGAAAGTCTTTGGGGTGAAATTGGGATGGTCTCATGCAATTCTTAAGAGGAGAATATTTTCTTAAGGTCCAAATTCTAGGGGTCAATGAAAATACAACATTTTTTCATTAAAAGTAAAATTTCTACCACTCACAGCTTCTAAAACCAGTTAAGGAGTCCCAAATTATTATTAATTGGACTTGATAGCAGTGTTGTATTTCAGTTAACAGAGCCCAGCCTAAACCATGGCCTCCAAGTATGGCAGTGATAGTAGCAGATGGGAGATGTTCAGAAGTAGGACTAAAATGGGGAATGATGGAGGTGCAGGAAGTCACTGCTCGGCACTGAGCTCAGGAGGTTGAATCACTTCAAGGAGAGGAGTTTTCCTTGTAAGGTGTGAGCCCCTTCATTTTCTCCAGCCGTCTCAATTTGTCTTTGTGCTTGCAGATCAGGTGTGCTGCAAAAATCCTTTCCTCTGGGGATGTAGGAGAATACTGGATACAAGCTAAACCTATGATTTAAAGTCCTGAAAAACTTCCCAGTAGGTTTGAGAAGTAGGTCCTGACATTTTTTTCAGATTCGACCAGCATAGTTTCCTGCATCTACCCAAATCCAATGTTGCTGTGTCTCCTCTGAACCTGTGTAGCTGGAGGACAGCCGGAATGCAACTTTGAACTTTCCAGGCTAAACTGAGTTACACTGAAATGTCTTGGAAGAGCAACTTTTGTTTGCTCAAGGATTGTCCAGACAGAACAGACTTCAGCCCATCTCCATATTTTTTAATGTGAAAGCTTTAAATGAACCACAAGCAATCTTAGTACAAGAATGGTGTGTTTTCTGGTATTCTCATGATTTAATGTATTATTTTTTCAGTAACTGGATGGATTAGCGAGAATATGGGATTTCATACAGAGTGTCCTCATTTTGTGATGTTCTTCTATAGGACAGGGTGTGGCATGCAGGTATTGGATTAATGGTGGCATTTGGGGAATCGGATTGACCATTTACTACATACTTTGAATTTTTATTGCCAGCTCACTGTGCGTGGACTCTGGCTAAAAATCTGATAATCCAAGGTGATATTAACAATACAATCCTAGTGTGTTTTTTTCCTGGCTTTCTGAACTCAGGATAGCGGTGCCATCTCCTCCTGTCCCTGCAGTCCCTAGTCGCCCCCACCTACGTGGGTGGCCATGCAGGTGACCGCCACGCTGGCGGGGATGCCCAACCCTCGTCCGTAGTGAGCCCTGAGCTCAGCTGAGTGTGGCAGGGTGATGCCGCTCTATCACCATACGCGTCTGCTGCCCTAAGCAAGGCTTCTCCCATACATCCCCACGCAGCAGTGCCGCAGCCGAAATGCACAGTAAGCGCTAAGCAAGTTAGTGGTGGCCTCGGAAGAGGGACAGTAGCGCCTGCTGTGATAGCAGGGGATTGCAGCTGAGGTAACACAAACTGCTGATCGCCACCAGCAGACCATGCCATAACTGAAGACAGGTAGGTGATCTACGGTGTGGTTAAGCAGTGGCCTCAGTCTCAGAAAATCATGGGTCTGTTTCTCCTGAATCTTGGAAAATCATATACAATGGCTTGGCTTTCCTTCTATTTAAAAAAAAAAAGTGAGTGTCCGAGGCTGAGAGCAACTCTCACACTACATGTCACCCAAACCTGGGCAGCTGAGTGAAGGCAACCGGTCTTTTTCAAAAGGACTGTTCCCTGTGTAATCTCACAGGACTTAAACCACATCTGGTGTTTCTAGATGCTGCTGAAATATTAGGGAAATTGTAGCACAGCACTTCCATCAGCAGTGACCGAGTGACAAATCGTGGCTGAGTTCCCGCATTCAAGCTGTGCAATATGCAGCTGTCTGGATAAGGAGCAGACCTTACTACAGCCTTTACTCAGTGCAGTCGTCATCTTCCCAACTTCATGTTAAATGTTTTGTCTATAAAGTGTAAGCAGAGGGAGAACCTGAAACATTTCTCTCCTCTGTTAGAACTGACCACTAACTTGCAGCACTGCTGTTGTAAAGTTGTCTTTCTTGGGAGAAAGAGCTCTGACTGGGAGGAAGTATTGAAAGTTTGAAGAAAGAAATTGAAAACATCCCTTACCTAAGTCTATACCAAACAGAAACCCGTAGCTTTGTCTCCAACAAGTATAGCCAAAGCAGAAATCACTGTTTCCAACTTTTGGTTCATAACAACAATGATACTCATAATAATAACATGAAGGTAGTTACTGCAGAGAAAGTTGGAAAGACTGAAAAGCTTATCTTTGAAATTTTCATTGCTGGCGGACAGGGTGATGGTGGTAAGCCTGGTTATGCCTGCTTCAAGAACTTTGCTGCTTGTTAGTTATATTGGTATCCTACTGTTTCAGACCCCCAAATCACAGCTGAACTCTGCTAATGCTGTTTTCTTTCTAGACATCCCCCCGCCACCATGGTCTACCATCAGTCCTGGTTGATCTTGCTACTTTCCTCTCTGGAGAAGTTACATCTCCGTTCTTCCTGGCAGTAGCGTGAGAACCCATTTCTGATGCTACTGAGTCATCCCTGCTATTTTGCCTCTCACTGCAGCAAAGATGAGTCTGACGGGTGGGTCCTGCAGGGCCCGCAATTGTGTTGGGGATGACCTTGTCCAGCCTTCCTCCCTGTCTTCATCTCTGTCACTCCTGCTGCAAAGATAAGGTGATGGTGTGCTAAAGAGTGCCAGGAGACAGGAAATGGGATTTATTCTATTCGGCTTGGATGTTCTTGTAGTCGCTCTTGTAAATCATCCCCTCTCTGTTTCCTTGTTCTTCTCTGTGTGGTTGTATCCTTCGTTTGCCTCGTTCTTCCTTGTTACAAGTTGTTTGTTGTTTCTATTTCAATGCAGTTGGCATTGTCAATTGAGAGTTCACATTATGTTGTTGCCCTTGTGGCTATAGCGTGTTCCTTTCAGTTAAAGGACTTCAGGAATTGTTCCTTTGTGGTTGTATAATAATTAAACAGGGCTGTATCTTCGAATTGGGTGGATTTATGGCTTGTGCATCTTCTGTCCTATGTTTTTAAAGAGAAAACAGAATTATGTATTAATTGGAGACAGATGTTTAGAAAAAAAAAGTCTCTAATGAAAATCTGCAATGCCTTGTTGTGTCCTAGCCTAGCACAGTACATCTGTTGTGGCTCAGTACAGAACCGGAGAAGCAGCAAACTGGCTGTTTGTTCCCGGCTTGCCTGTGCAGCCAACAAACCTGGCTCCCCTTCCCGGCCTTGCTGCAGACCGCTCGCTTGACTTTGAGCAAGTGCTGTAGCTTCTCCTCCGCTTTGTGCGTGGTGAGGGGAAGGTATGCTTGGTATGTTCCTGGAAAGCAGTGTTGCAAAGGCAAATGCTCTTAAGAATCGCAATGTGCCCATTTGCGGCAGGAATGAAGCAGGAGGAGGGGACATCTGCTAATAAATGCTTAAAATCTATATTGGATGTAATTATATTTCCAGGAGTTTAATTCTTAAATGTTAGACAAATGGGTAGGGATTTAGCAAAGCGGCAGGATTTGGTTTGCTCAAATCCCATAGGCACTGTTGAAATGCGTACACGGAGGGAGCCGTAGGAGCTGTGAACGTGGAGTGTCTCTGCTCATGGCTCGGGGTGGGTAACGGCAAGGCACGGAGGGCAGTGATTGCGGACTGCAGTCGGTTTCCTTGTGTGGCTTCAAGTCTGTATGTCAATGCTTTGTTTACTTCACACATTCTTCCCTCAGACAAATATTGTCCTTTATGTGAATCTGTGATGTGGTGATTATTCTCGGACCTGTCTTTTGGTGTTGATGTGTATCTTGGGGTATGTATATTAATGTTGGTGAGGAATCCAAAAGCTGATGAAACCAAAAGGATGCATGTTGGAGCAAAATACGGGCTTTTCCAGCCTCAGGAGAGGCCTGACTTCACTTTCATAAATCCTTCATTGTGGCACGCAAGCTTCTCGGCTGTCATTGAGCATGCTGTGTTTTGGAACATACGCACAAATGTACACACAATTATATGAAACATTTCTTTTGGTTATTTCCCATATGGTTTAATTTTTTACAGCTCTGTAAAATCTCATGTGCAAATTCTGTTTTCATACCTCTTATTGTATGTTAAAAGCCAAGTTTTGAATAATTGTTAGAGAAAATTGTCTCCTTAGTCCCTTTTAAGACAAAACCTCTGGTTGTTAATGACAGCACAGGGAGCTGTTATGACTCTTGGTTTTGAAAGTAACTTTAGAAACTTTTTCCTGCTAGCAGTTTATATTTTTAAAGCAGAGGGAATGATTGCTGCCTCCCTCTCTTTTCATTGTTAGTTCTTTTCTCTGCTTTCCTCTTCCCATCTCTGAAGTGTTTATTCGCATGCAGGAATTATAGTAGCTGTTACAAACCCTGGGAGCCTACTGAAGCTGTGAGTTAGCTCCTAATCCCAGAACTCTTTTTTTTTTTCTCCTTCTCTCACCTCACTTACATATCCCTGTGCAGTTTGTATTCCACTTGTGAATTCCAATTTGATTGACTGCAGGCATGTTTTGAACTCCGTAACTGCCAAAACGCCACTGTTTTGCTCTGTAACTTAGTATTACATCCGTGTCCTGAGCCACTCCATCGGATGTTGCAGACATCTAGATTTACTGTTTCTCTTTGTTTGAACTTTCCCCCTCTCCCCACCACAGTTCAACTCTGTTGGTCGCTTGTTTCTCTGAAGCTCAAAGTCACAGGCTGAGACAGTGGCTCAGTCCATAGGAAAGAGGGACAGGTACAAACAGAACACTTAATTAGCTTCTTGTTTGCTGTTTCCAAATGTAATACCACACTTCAAACAAGACATTGCTGTTCCATAGATCACAGTGATTGAGTGCAGATTAAATTGTTGTCTTATTATTTATCTATGGTAGGTCCCTGTATGAGCCAAGCTCCAAGCACTGAAAAGAAAAAGTCCTTACTGTGAGTGTTGTACTTACTAAAGGTAGACAAGTAGAGAGATATAGGAGAAAAGGAAAACAAGGAGCAGGATAGGAGAATTTTATGTAGGTTAACATAAAGAGTATGGTGGCGTTGCTATTGTGAAGGATTTGAGATACAGATGGAGTGAGAACCTGTCCAGTGCATTCAGGTGGGTCACATCTGTGACTGTAGCTCTGGTGCTGTGGTTGTAGCTCACAATACTTCAGGCACAGAAACGGTGGGGGGAGAAGCTGACAGATGAGCAGACAACTGGGCCTTGAATGGAGATATAGGTTAAATCCTCCTCTGTGGAAAATATATTTGTGTGGGAGAGCAAGAGATTCATGAGGATGAATACAGTGAGGGTACAGTCTCTTGTCAGTGCCCTCAAAGATGTACTAATGCTGCTCTGCTTTTTCTTTCATGCTGGTTTTTCTTTAACACATCCTTACCCTTCATCTGCCACTTTTGCATAGATACTTATTCTCCCATACAAACTCTGATCCCAGCACATCTTCATTTTTCAGGGTATTGTCACTATAAAACAGTTTTTTGTTTTATTATAAAATAAAGGAAGAGGAGAAGAATTAGGTAGGAATACATTTACTCCTGCAATGTACATCACTCCCAAATACAAATTTCCATTTTATGTAAAGCCAGATGAGCAAAGAAAATGGTGTGAAGGGATAGGTGTAGAAATCTTCTTGATTTTTTTCCAAATGTGGTTCATTAGGACTTTTGAAATTCCAAAGCCTAATAAAAAACATTTTGAAGAATAAAGTAGCATCTTTTTTGTACGTACATTGAAGGTATTTTCCAGATGTGACACAGATCCCAAAATATGGTGCTGTTCTAGTACGGTGTATTTTCCTGTGATGTGCCTTTTGCACACCGCAACACAAATCTGCTTAGAATTCAACTGAGACAATTTTTTTCAAATTAATATTAGATTTTTTGATTTCTATTAACTATAATTAAGTAATGAAAAATGTAGGGGAATGTCATGCCTGATTTATTTTTAAATTTCTTTTTTCTTTCTCCTTTTTTGTTTTCCGATCTAACTGCTTATATGGCCCTTTATAATTGTATTATCAGAGTGGTTCAAAGATAATGGTGAAAGATGACAAAGAGAGAAAGGAATGTTCAAAATCCAAGTGCATAAATAGGTTTTCTGGCGAACACCACAAAAGCTCTATTGTGCTACGCATAGCAGAGACAGAAAGGATACGTGCCCACCCTACCAGAAAATGCTGCAGACTTTTCTGCAGGTCGCTTGCTGGTGTAATAAAAACTCTAAAAATATTCATGGGTACAAAAATGCTACTTGTAATATGCCACTATGTTTGTTCCACTCGTAATTCAAATAATTGCCTTAGGTAACGTTTGCATATTGGTATGGTCGGACCGCATTATCTGTCTCCTGCAAAGTACTTCTGGCCTGAAAGAAAGCGCTCCTGCTGTGTTCGTTGTGGGCTGTGACAATCGGATGTTGATAGCTGTGCTTGAACTGTGTGGTGGTTTTTCAAGGTCAATAAAAATATTGGGCTGTAAGAAGGGGAGCGGAAGACCACCGACCTCATTTTGCTTGTGGCTTCATCTCAGTTCAAAACCCTCCTGAAGCCTTATCTGAGTGAGTCTTTGGGAAAAAATATATTAATGCTCTCTTATTCGGTGCTGTTCTATTACCTATTCATCAAAAATATTGCTTTTGTGCATTTTTCATTATAAGATTCAACATTACCAATGTTAATAAAGAAAGAACTCCTTTTCTTTTCTTAGAAATAGAATATGTAAAGACATTGCCTCTTTGATGTTTCTAAGCCAATACAATATGTATTTGAATGAGGATAAAAGTCATTCTTTTAACAGAAGATCATCCAAGTCATTTCTGATGAAACTCAAGAGGAGCTTTTTTTTTAAGAGATGCTTAGAAATTAAGATTAAGAAGGGGGGAGCACCTCTTTAGAAGTAACAGCTAATGGAAATAAGTCATATATTTGACGGTATTTGTCAGGCTGCTGTTTTATGGAGGCCCATGGTGACATCGACCTCCATCATTGGGCTGAACTGTTCAGCAGCAGGTGCCTTTCATTCAAAGGGATGAGACCTCGCCGTCACAGGCGAGTATTTTGTGTGATGCTACCCTGAACTGTGAATAGACAGCAGGCCAGATTTTGGGAGCCCCTCCCAAAAATGTCCTGTGCTGCCAGGGAAGCTCACGTCACTGGCTAGTTTCCTCACGTGGGAATTCTTACTGTGAATTTTCCACAGAGGATTGGGCAATATGTGACTTTAAGAGCTGCTATAAATTTGGAGCTAACAAATTTTATGAGGCTTATGAAGCGTTGGGATTAGGATGCTGCTTGAATACTGTCCCAGCTCACTACTGTCTGGCACACAGTTTGCTTGCGTACAGGCGCAGGACAGTGCGGTAGCTCTCCTTTGTTAAGTTACCAACTTCGGTGTTTGCTGCCGAGGGTCTGCTGTGAAGGAGCGTAAAGGGGGTTAGATGCTTCCTCCGCTGACTAAGTCTCCTCTGAAAGTCTGTCTGAAGTTTGGTCTTTTGCCCAAAACGTAAGAATGCTCCCTAGAGTAAATAGCAGAAAAGTTTTGTTAAAGCCCAGTAGAGACATCTAACAGGAAAGAGGCAACTCGTGCAGAGTTATTACCATTGCCACCAGTATTTGCTCCTGTTGAAGTGCAAACCTATCTGTGGACAAGAGCGGTGTCTTGAGTCGTTCCCTTGCTCTGTGCTCTTCAAGGAGGTGTAAAACCGGCTTCCTGGGAGCACTGCAACGCTCCCTGGCTTTGAATTTTGGATGGGTTTAAATCTCAGGCTGCAGTGAGAGAGTTTGGGCTTCTATCGACTGCCAGGGTGGTAGTGGGGAGCTATGGGGGTGTCAATACAGTGAAAGTGATTTTGCAGGGCTGGTGCTTTGGTTTGCTGCAGTTGGGTTTGGGGTTTTTCTTAAGTTTGAAATGAACTTATGAAAATGGATGTATTGTTATCAGGAGAATAAAGGTTTCTCTTCTCTCAGTACAGATATGTTTTCTGAGGTGAACTAGACATCAGTGGCCAGACATAATAACCCCTTTTCTCTTATCCCCAGTTCATAGCAAGTTGAATGTTTTTTCTTGGCTCACAAGCCTGTGGTATGAAGCCTGAATGAATTGAAACGGTCTCCCAAAAGCCACAGTGTTTGCCCGTTGGCTTTGCAGCCTCGCTGAATGGCATGCAGGTTTCTTTGTTCTCAGTGTATTGTTTTCAAAGTCTGACCTTTAACAAATTGGAAACCAGTTTAAGAAGCCTCTATATCCACAAAATTATCTCTAAACTGGAAAGTGCTCTGACCACACTGTCCCAGTGGCCAAGGTAGACACGTGCTTGGACTCATCAGGCCTGTTTGCAGCAGATGGTGGCTTTGAGAGTGTAGCTGAAGGGGTAGATCTAAGACTGAGTGAAAGTATCCATTACCTGATCTGCCCTGAGGCACCTTTTTAGGTAATCTGCTGGTATCTCTGAATAAAACCTTCAATGTATTTAAAATTTTAAAAAATTTAAAACTAATAAAATGCAGGGACATTTGTTCCAAGTCTCTTGAAATGCCATTGGAGAGCGTTAGTTGCTGTGGTGCTGTAAAGCCACAGGCTGCTCTAAGGGGCTGTGTTGTCCAGGGGTATTTTCAGGTAGGACATCTTGCTCGGCACACCCCTCATCTTCCAGGAGAGCAGAAATTGAGCTGTGGCCTGAGGGAGCGGTGGTGTGGAGAGCATCAGTGCCTCGCCTGAGCACAGGCAGGACTGAGGGAGAGCACAACCGGGAGGCTGTTCAGGGCCGGCACCTTGTGCCCTGGCTTTCAAAGGTGGAGAGAATGACCAGCACCCGGACCAGAAACGCCCTGTAAGGAGGTAGATTATACACGGGCATCATGGGGAAGGTTATTCTCCTGTTACCTCCTGCAGTAGGTAGACAGGCTGTCTAGGCAACCACTGAATGATGCTACTGTAATTTAAGCCTTTTTAGACCGCCCAGGCAATGCTAAATATTGTGCCTATTATAAGTACTTATGCCTATTGTAAGTCTTACTATCATGAAGAAAACCCATTTCATTCCATATAAATAAATGTGCACAAACACCGGGTTCAAAAATCTGTAGAAGGAAGATGGGAAGTAGATCAGTTTCACTTTTGAAACAACTCGAATTTGGACAGTGCCAGGCAAGCGATTGCTGTTTGAGGAGATTGAGATGCAAAACTTGATTGTTCTGAATATTTATCTAGAAAATATACTGTTGCAACTCTGATAAGAAACAACCTACTATTCTGCATCTTGCATAAATCAAACATGCCTGCCATTTGCTAAATTATTACATTATAAACCATGTTGTAATTACAAAACTTTAGTTGTTCCATTTATGATCTCTATGGTTTATTGTATTATTGGTTGGACTTGAAAGCTGAGGCTTTGAATTTATGAAGTCCACTAAAATATTATATTCCCCATCCCTTTCTCCAGCTGATCAAATGACTAAATCAATTGCTGGGGCAATGCCAATGGAATTAGGATCAATAGGACTGTGAAATTTATTGTACGTTTTTGTTGCTGTATAAAATTAGATTGCAGAGTTTGTGAATGTTTATTCTTCTGAGCACTGGATTTCTGGTTTGCCTGAAACATGCATTACAGTAGTTTGGTCTTTCCTTGTTGTATAAACATTTCACCAGCAATACTTTAAATATATCCTCTTTTAAAAAGTATTAATAGGTCTGTGGTATTTTATAAGTTTCATCCAAATTAATTTTCATAGATATTGGGTCTTTTTCAGGCCCCAAATTGACTCTGCAGAGTGCGTCCTTGAATGTCTTGCTGAATTTGGACCATGCAAAGAAAATGAAAGCTAATGGAAACTTTTGCAATAATTTTACTGGACTTGTGCACGGTCTTATGCGCTTCGTATCAGAGAGTCTCCTGCCCTTTTTGAGCTTATCTGCTTCAGATGGTTTAGACGATGTATAGTAAGATTTATTTTGATAATTAATTCACCAGCGCGCTCAAACTTTGGAAGAGAGGTGTTTAAATTACATCCTTGACTTTCTACCAAGGGGCAGAAATTCCAGGAACATTTTTCTTTGGGTATAATCACATTGCAGTGCGGGGCTGCAAAGGAAGTGTACAAAAACAATAACCATCCTGAAGGAGAATGAGTCTAAATGCATTAGGGACAATACAAACCTCTTTTTAAGAGTCACTAAGTGTTGTATGAGGGGAGTGTTCTCTTTAAAATTGTGTGCAATGCTTTCATTTAGCGAAGAATTGCTAATTCATCAGGAAGGGAGCTGGTAATTCTAAAAACACCTTTAGTAGAAAAGGCCTGGAAAGTCTGTATGTAGGAGCTGTGCATGCCAGGAAGAATGGTGAATCCAGGTTATTTACATCTGTTGCACAGATCAGGAGGTTGATATTGAAGAGGTATGTCTTAATCCTGGACTGGCATGGAACGCCAGGCAAAGCATTTCAAATCACTCTGGGAAACAAAGATGAATGCACAGCCTCCCTTATAGAGCTTCTTGGCAAAGGCGACCAAAAAGCAGTACATAGAATTAGTATGTTACAAACAGCAAACTTTTTTTCCAAAGTCACTGGTTTTGAGTTTTCCTGTGACTCCTTTCCCCCCCTCGCCAATCTGTGGAGGAAGACTGTAGCAATAGAAGAGTGCTCCACATTAAATTTTCATTTTAGCAGTCCCAAAATATAGGCTCTCCATTAAGCCAAACATTTAAGGATATACTGCAGGCCAACCCTAATGAGAGGAGGAAGACAAAGGGGATGATAGTGCTGTGCTCAGTTAAGACCTAGATAATGCTGTCTGTTTGAATGTTGTGGTGTTTATAAACCTCATTTTAGGAAGACTAAAAAAGACTCTCCAGGAGAGCAGAATAGATCCAACTATACATAAAATGCTGTGAAGGGAATATACTAAGAAAATATATTTCTTGTCTTTGCTATTAATTTGAGGTGTTCTGCTTTAACTAAGGGAGGTGCAGCTAGCTTACTCAGAATGTGGTTTTCAGGCTGGCAATGCCCCTTTCATGGAAAAGTTTTTAAAAAAGCACATAAACCTGGCAATATCTCTTCTCACCAACTGTAGAATAAAGACAGCACTTTTTCCACTGGACTACCAAACTTTTGTTAGAGGTTGCAGGGACTTAAAGATATTATTTCAGCCGGAAGAGGACTTGAGTAATTTGTCCTCTTGTGTAATAAAAAAATTAGGTCCAGTGTAGATCTGAAATAATTTTTGCTGAAGTCTGTTTCAGTTATAGAAAATGGTACTAGTGTGGTATCAGTGACAGTATCTTTGGATTAAAACTTCATTATTTGCCATTATGCAGCATAAACAGTGATCCAGAGATCAGGAGAAAGGTGCAGGGGAAAACCAGTCCTATGAATGAAAGGTCAGATGTCGAAGGATCAGAGCACTAACAGTGATACTAGTTACTTCTTCCTCTTCTGTGTTGGTGGGTTTGTATGTCCTATACTATTGCCTTTCTCTGCTTGGTTCCAGAAGGAATTCTGCTCTGTGACAACTCTGTCCTGAGATTCCATTGGGAGCAGTCCCTCAGTTTTGAAATTCTCTGCTGTCTCTCTGACAGGCTGACCCGTACACTGACACGGGGGTGTGGGCGCTGGTATCTGCAGGTTTCTCGGCCCCCTGCAAGGGACCTTGTGAGCTTGTTGTGGTGCTGCGGCATGGCCCGGTCAGCGGCGGTGTCCTGTGGGAGGACAGTCAGCCAGCGGAACTCGTGGCAGCCCAAGTGTCCCTGTTAGAGGTGCTTTAGGAAGAAAGCTGTCTCAGCAGAATGATTCAGTTTTCACAAACTGCTAAATGCCACACTGCTTTTTAGCTTGCTTCCAGGTTCATGTGTATATTTGCACATCCATCTCTGTACAGGGAGGGGAAGGAACAGATGCTTTCTCACGTCTCAGATGTAAACCAGCAAAAAGACCATTCTATACTCATTGCTTTGCCTTCAGGCTTCCACTTCCACACTGACCTGTCAGAGGGAGGTCTCGATATTTTCCTTAGCATTGGATAGGGGAGAGCAAGGCATAGGCTGCTGCGTCTTTCCTACAAATACCCTGTTGCTGGGTGGAATTGGATTAGGGACCGGAAAGCATTGGTGAGATTGACTTTTTTTTCTCCTTTCAACGATAGTCCTTTGTCCAAAGTCTGATGATTGAGGCTTTCTTACCCTGTTTGGTAGAGGTGTCTTAGATGATCTCATTCACTTTCTAATCTGGTTTATAGGCTTAAACATGACTCTTAGGAGGGAGAGGAGACACCATTCAGGAAACTACAGGCAGTGAGTACTCCCATGCATGATCAGTTTTAAAGAACACAGCAATGAGTTTTGTAGTTGCTTGGGTTCCCAACTGGGTTTCAGCCTGTGCAGGGTGAGCTTTGATGGGGAGAGGTTTATCAGTTGTCAACAAGAGAATGGGTTTTAACTTCTTACTGAGCTCTGGAGAGGAAGGATGGGCCAGTGACCACGGCACTTGCTTCATGTAGAAATGCAGCATGGTTTCTCTGCAGACTTCCTATGTGCTCTTAGACAAGCCTGTCAGCCGTGATCCTGGCTACCAACAAGACATTGGAAGTAATATTTCTTCTCCATTAAAACTGAGCTAATATCCCTTACAAATGTGTTTCATGACTGCTTAAGAATTCCGAGTCTCTCTAATACTTCAATAACTTAGAGCAGTTAAGCTTCACAAAGTCTTGTCTCTTCTATGGGATTTAAAACTTCTTCCTTTCATGGCGTTAACCTGAAGACAAGTGTGTGTTTTCTTTTTGGTTTAAAAAAAATAATTGTCTGGCAGGAGGGGGAAGGAAGGATGGATAAAAGCTATATTAAAATTTTTTGCTTTGTGTGAAAATCTTTCCATGTAGCTCTAAAATTTTTACTCTAAAAACTTTTCTGAGCTGCTCGGAGTGCTTAGTTATCGTTATGTAAGTGTAAGTTGGATGGGGAAAAAATATACTACTGCTGCTAGCTGTGACAGTAACATAAAGGGACAACATTAAGATTTTTTTATTGGTTTGGTCTTTCTTGAATGCAATATCTTTATTTTTAAAATTGCATTGAAAATTTCTGAAATATTTATAAAGCACAGATATTGCATAAGGGAAGAATGAGAGAAAGGAATTCTTGGTAGTCAGTTCTTAAATGGAGAATTACATGTTCTACTTTATCTCTCAAAAATTAAGCTTTTCGGAGGTGATATCTATTAAATCCAGCTAGAGTTCCACATTGCTCAAATCGAACTCTTAAAAATCTTTACTTGAAAGTATGAGCTTTGCCATTTGTATGAAGGGCAGCGAGTTATGTAGTGACAGCTAGTAATGTGAGTGACAAGGGCATTTGTCTGGAATGAGGGAGACACAGGACTTGAACCCGAGTTCCTTACATCCCAGAAGAGCCCTTAGATACTTGGCAAAGGGTTGTTATGGAATGTTCCTGTGTTTCCTTTCCCTTTTTTACCTAAAAACCCCCAAACTCACTCAAAAAGAAGAAAGAACAGACATTGAAACCTCTTTGTATTTCATGCTGTAGAAACAAGTTAATCATGACCCACTGTTACTACTTGCTGAGTTAGAAACATGTTTTTATAATTCTTGTTCATTTTTTTTGTGTATAGTTAAGTTTTTAGAAAAAATACCTACATCATTCAGGTGCCTAAATCCCACTTTCAAAATATTGTCTATTCAGGACACTCAGTTGAACTGGGACTACCCAGAAAACAGAAATGTTGTGGCAAAATAACTAAGTCAGCTGTGAAAGCCAACTTTTGCACACCAGTGGCTGCAACTTGCAGCCTCCAGGGTCTTCTGAGCTAATTCACAGTGCATCTGGGATGGTATTTCTGTCAGATTGCCCCTAAAAATGGGTTATTCTGTAAATTACTGCAAGCGCTTGCAGCCTGGGCACCTTGGTGCTTGCAGATCATCTTGTTGCCGTTACCAAGTACAACTCAATCTTAAAAGTCAGTCAATGGTGCTTCCTCAGTGGATATTGATGGAGGATGTGGACCGTGAACTTCTGTCATATATTGAAGCAGAGACCTGAGCTAATTGATGTGTAGCTGTGTCATTCCTTTAGCCCATAGTTACAGGATGCTGGAGCATATAACGCAAACATCATTGTAACAGAAAACCAATGTATTACATGATAAAGATTAGTTTATTGATGGAACACGGGTTTGTGTAGAGCTGTGGAGAGAGCTCTTCCATGATGTACCAGTAAGTATTCTACAATGTAATAATTTAAAACCATTAGTGGCATGTTGTTGTCGTCTTTCATTTTAATTGTCTTATGTCTTCTGCGGTATGTTTTTTTAGCACTGGCACATATGCCAGACTTTAAAGAGTCTATTGTGGAATGTTTGTCACAAACAACCAGGACTACAAGGCTTGAGGGCATGAAATAAACATGCATTTACATTAAAAAATAATTGCTGAAGGGTTTTGCTTTGTGTTTTTCTTTTTGTCTTGGAGGAAATGATGAACTCTTTCCTGCATTTGGCAGAGGCAGAAACATCCAGACATTAGTCTTCAGAAGTGTAAGCAGGATTGCTGAGGTGTTGGGGCAAGAGTGAAAACACCCTGTCCCACTCTGTGCTGACCCACCTGCCTCTCCTGCTCTGTTGTTTTTAATACTCCCTCCAGACGGGAAAGGCAAACGTGTTAGATCAGGAATCCTTTGCTTCAGCTGCCTGACATGTGGGACCACATAATCTCTGTTTCATTTTGACAGTGCCAAAACCCAACAGTCTTGAAATGTAACAGGATGAACACCCAATGCCACAACAAAGCTGCTGTGTGGGGTGTGTAAATCTGTCCATCGGTTACCAAATTCCTTGTAATATTTGTTTTCAAGAAGCTCTTCTTCTGATCATCAGTTGGTTTGTTGATGGGGTTTGTGTGACTTGGGTTTCTTACTTCTGCTAGAGACAGACCCTTGTTTTTGGCTGTTGGGGTGCTGTTATGTGCAGGATTTCTATTTCCAGCCTCCTGCTGATGTTTTGCTGACCTCTTTCTCACTCCGTAGGGAAGCACAAGTTAACACAAAGATTACAGTAAATTTGTTCTATGGTAAATTTACATCAAGAGAAGAAGCAGGAAGGCACTTCCACAAACCAATAATGACTGCGTGTCACTACAGTGTGGCTCGTATATCACTGGAAACGACAAAGTGGTTTGAAGTGCATAAGAACATCAAAGGCCCCTTGTTTATTCAAGGTCACAGACAGATGGGATCTGGTGTATGGCAAGCCTATATGAAAGTTATGGTCGTTTGGAAACGGGATGGGATGAAACCAAAATTGGAACAAGATGTAGCCATAAAGGCAGAACATGGGATCAAAAAAGATTATTAGCTCAGTACAGTTAAACTAAACTGGGTTTATCCCAATTAAGAGGGGTGATCTTGGGAAACATTTGGTTGTTTTTTTTCTTCCTCAGAAATGACTAATTTCACTTTTGGTGACTAGAAAGCTTTTCTTTTTTTGGTTTGGAGGTTATTTGTCTTATTCTGCATCTTTTGGAGAAAGAGTTGACTTTTTTTAAGATAATGCGACTTCAATAATGCCTTTTTCTCTTCTAAGTTGGCACACTGATTATGTAGATAGTATTTTATTGGAAATCACTGTTTCTGAGAATCCTACCCTTGACCATTTTCTCAACATTCTCATTATAAGGATAATGAAGAAATGCCTCAGATATTTTAATTGCAAAATAATAAGTTAAATTTAGGTTTTCATCACCACAGAAATATTCCAGTGGCCTTTATCTTCCCTTTCCTGTTCCTAAACCCAGCAATTAAAAATAAAAGTTAGCTTGTTTTTTGTAGAACATCCAGGCATAAACTCCGTTTTCCACCTCACCTTTATTTCCAAAAGAAAAACACAACCAGATTCTCAAAACAATTTTAATAATCTCTTTGTGGTTGACCAGCTTAATGGTTTGGCTTAAATTTGCTGGAGCACAAGTGTCAATAATTATGAAGACTTGTTTTCCCAACATTTACCAGTCTCCTGCTATGGGGAAATTTTGCTACAGTCAATTAATTATTCATCAAAATTCATGTTTTTCCCATCCTTTTTTTTAACTGATTTGAAGATAGCTCGAAGTTTTAATTTCAAATTCCCAAGTGTGCTCTAACTCTAACTTCACCCCACAAAGGAGGAGAAGGGGGGAGAGGAGGCATCTGACCTGTGCGTTTTCACATCCAAAACCAAAGGCATGATTAGTATCTGCAAAAACAGCATTGCACACAAGAAATAATGTCCTGTCGAATTTGCAGAGTGAATCTAGAAATCTACCCCCAGCCCTCATATTTTCGAAGTGCTTGACTTAAAGTCATGGTGCTTGACTTAAATATTCCCAGATAGTTTTATCGCTACTGAGTCATGCTCTAACTCCTTCATCCAACAATCCCTGTTCCTATTTCAGGCTGAGTGCCATGTTGTCTGTATCAATGTTTCCTGATTTGAGCTTTCCTGAGTTTAAAGAATACTTCCCATAAACTTGTCAGGCTCCTAATTAATGCACTGGACCACTAGGCATGTCAAACAAATTACATCATTTTTTGTGTATGTCACAGATTTCACATTTATTAACTGGGTTTAATAATTGCTGAACTTGAAGTTATTTTGATTAACACAGAGTTTGAACCTGGTTTACTGGCACACTCTCTGTTTTGAGGAAGAGACAAAGTCTCAAAACAAATGTTACTGGATTATAAAATTGATGAGAACTGAGTTTGTTTTTAATGAGGCTTGAAAAAATCTCAGGGAAATGATCTTTACCATAATTAATATGCAGTTTATGTCATCTCATCTCTATCCTGCTAGCAGGAAAGAAAAAAGGAGAGAGGACAAGGAACAGTTTAAAACAAAGTGCACATTTTCCTCTAGCTCTCCTATTGAGAATTAGCAAAAGGTACAGAAACAGTAAAATTTGACTGGAGATGTATTTGGCTTGAGACTTCTAGACACCTTTTGAGAACAGAAATTTCCCGAGTTCATAAACCAGTCCAGCTTACTTCTGTGTGGAATATTCTTGCTCCAGCTGAACTCCACGTTAGCTGTCAAGTTTAGAAAGCAAGAATTTTCATTCTTGTAGTGCTTCAATGTTTTATCTCCTCATTGCCATGGTAGTTTAATAAAACAAGCAGAGCGCAGGAAATACTCCAGTTCATGTAGAACAGTGGTCTTTGAATGATGCCATTACATTTGCACCATTACAGACAGAACTGGCTCATCACTGGAAGACTTGGGACTTTTAGTAATTTCTAAGTCACTTGCAAACCATCTTAGCCTCAAAATTCCATCATAGTCTCCTCCATTTACAACTTGTTTCTATGGGTTATAATTCAAGTAACTTTCCAAGTGTTTTCCCAGAAGTGTTCATGCAAAGCCTTGGCTCTAGCACACTGGTACTTTTAGCTAGAGTTTGTTAAAGAAGTGGGACAGGGAAGGTTTAGAATGGAGTATTTCAGTTGTAAGGGACCTCCAACAATCATCTAGTCCAACTGCCTGAGCAATTCAGGGCTGACCAAAAGTTAAAGCATGTTATTAAGGGCATTGTCCAGATGCCTCTTAAACTTGACAGGCTTGGGGCATCCACCACCTCTCTAGGAAGCTTGTTCCAGTTTGCAGGTTGTGTTTTGTTGATGTGACTTACTGTCTTAAAACACAGGTGACTTGTAGACAGAAGGTAGCCTAACTCAGTGCCGTTACTCCTGGAGTGTTTTAATCTCTTCTCTCTGTGCACTAGGTTCCCCCAATTGATTGAAAAACCAGTTAAAGATACTTTAGCCCATTAAAAGAGTTGTGAAATACAGTTTGGAAAGTATAAATACCATTAATGAGAGAGCAATGTGATAAAGTGGGTCTAGAAAGGGTTATTTTGCAGTGTAGTTATTCTCACTCTGGCTAATTCAGGAGGTGTAACTTGAGTGTTGATATCCTGAGTTAGCTCTATATGGTAACATTAGTGCTAATAGAAGAGGGCCAGCATAATATCCATTATTCAGTTATGTCCTGTCTAAATCTGTAAAATACCACTTAATCATGGCTAATCACTGGGTAAATCTTGTGCTGATTCTTTACACAGAGGGTGAATTTCATCCTTATGCAATAGATCTCCATGGATCTAATATATCTTTTAAGCTGCACTTTCATATTACAGAAAGCCATCTCGTCTCTTTCAAGAAATACAGCTATTTTTTTCCAAGTTATGAGTGCTTTTTTTTTTCTTCTTATATTCTATGGCTGCCGAGTGATTCATTTCCCAAATGTTTACAGAGAACATCTTGTGGAAAAGGGGATCATGACTTCTTAAAATACCTATCTAAAGAAGATGTCTCAATTGTGCTGTGTAATCCAGTGCAGCTTCTCTCTCGTGGCCAGAGCCCACAGCAGAGCTGAATCGGTTTTAGTCAATCGGAGCAAAGGAATTTTTTTTTTGGCAGATATATTTGACTACATTAATTCCAAATTTTTTTTTAATATGATGTAGCAGATTTTAATTGAAACAGCCAGGTGGAGTATTTTATTTTTACTCACCTTTAGTATTGTTTCAGGATAATCTAAATTATTAGACTTTCATTATTTTAATTTATGAATACTATTTAACCATTTTGTGAATATTTAACAGTGATATAATTTTATGACTAGAAAATTCATCTTGTCTGCAGTCTTACATTCTTTAAATTAAACATACCAAATACTAAAAAATGGTTTAAAAAAAGACATTAATTTTCCCAGAAGTAGATTCTAGTATTAATTTCTAGGCTTTGCAAATGATATAGCCCATATATAGGTTGTGACTTTTAAATCCTGAAATATCTTTGGATCATATTTATTTTACCTTTTGCATTCAAAATTTAGAAGGGAGAAAAAACTAGAGAGAGTGTTTTTTAAATATTTTAAGTCACTATAATAACAAATCTCTTAAAGTTTTGGTTATTTAGTAATATTTAGTGTGTCTTGCTCAGGAAAGATTCTTCACACAGGGCAGAGCTGACTTTTAATGTGGGTATCTTTTTTTCTTCTGTGTCAAAAGGAAATTCTCCTTCTGATGGAAGGAGATTTATATGTCCGTAGCCACATCGCTGCCTCCCTTCAGCCAATTTTGACAATATGGCTCTTGCGCAATTTTGCAATTGTATTCAAATGGTAACATGCTGTGATCTGAAAATTAAAGTATACATATGGTATACATGTGTGTTTCTATGGATGTCTATGTAGAATATAATATGCAAGCTAGTTCAGCA
>NW_009607749.1:93236-108509 GCF_000690535.1 Cariama cristata
ATCTGTGCAACCAAGTTTGTTGCATTCATACAAGAGTAGAATCACCTTCTGATACTATAGTGTCTTTCTGATGTGGTGAAATGCTTGAGATATAAAATCTCAACGCAGATCAGCTGTGTAACTTGCAAATACCTGTGGTGTCTCTGTTTCTTCCGATTACTGTCATACTGTATGTATCCAGTAATAAATAATAGGTGTGTTTGCCGCCAGCCCTGTTCCATCAGTCTGACATCCAAAATTAAGGCTAGGTTCTTCGCAAGAAATTGCTGTTATTCAATCAGTTACAAAAAAAATTGTTTAGAACTCTGAGCCAGACTAGAATACGTATCCCCTTTTATATAGCTGCATGGACTTTGCAGAATTAAGATGAGTGGAAAATAATAAAAATCTCTTCCTGTCGCTAGTAGCAAAGAATTCTAGCCCTGAAATGGATTTCTTGCATAAGATAATTATATCCTAATCACAACTGTGCTTTTCAAAGTTGTGCCAATTTTTCAACATTCATCATTAAACACCTGAATTTGTGTGTTGTGATAGTGTTTCTATATTGTGTTTTACATATTTGATGAATACTGTAAGAGGATGTCTCCGTATTTTTAAAATATTTTTTAAGCCAGTTGAATTTAATGCTTGAAAGCTGATTAGTAGCCTAAAGGTACAAGGTTGCCAATACTGATCCAAATTACTTTCTATTGAAGTGTTCCATAGATACCAATGGATTTATATCAGGCTCTATATGCAATATATATGTGTACATCCACAGATTAGAAGGAAACATTAATAAAGATTTTTGAGGTCTGTGAAACTTAGGCAGGTCTCTATCATGAAGTATATATTTTGGTGTGCTACAATATTGGGGTTTATATTATGAATTCTGAAAAAAGATTGCAATTATTAACAAATGCAAAGTGTTTTACAAAACAGACTTGATGCTGTGCTGTTGTCCATGTGTATATATTCTCTTGTGTATGGATCCAGGAAGATGTATTGCTCTAAGTGTTGCTAAAAACAAAAAGTTCTGTTTAAATCCTTCTAAATACCTACTTGGTTTAAGTGAAGACTCTAGAATATGGAATGAGGCCCACTGAAATAGCGCTTGGGGGAAAAAAGCCACCAATACATATTATTTTCCTTGTAGTTCAAGTTTGATTTTAAACATATTTAGGAAGAAATAAAAATGCTGAAATGTTACAGTGCTTTTAAAAGCCAAAACCTAGATCACATTTCTTTCCAGTCTTTCGGTGAAGAAGTTCCTACTTCATCTAGGTATTTTCTCATTGGCTTTTCTTTGATCATCTCTGTTGTTTGTTTGGCGATGTTGGTTAAGGCAGCCTCTCCTCCCTTGTAAAGATCGTATTAACCTTCCATATTTGCAGAAAAGAAATTGGGGTGGGGTGGTAAAATTGATTTACTGAAAGTTCTGAAGAAACTATAGTGCAGAGATAGAACAAAATCACCGTATTTCAGTCTGACCTTGCTATTGCAGCTACAAAAACTCTATCTATATGTAATACATACAGTGGAAATTATTTAAAGGGTGTGAGTCACCATCATAATAGGTGAAGGCAGTTCTGTAAGAGGCTCAGGTGAAGCAGGACCATCCTGTAAGAGTGTGTAGTTCCTTGTCCACGTCAGAGCAGAGAATAGCGACAGTGTGCAGCTGCACACGTATGGTGCCAGAGCTCCTTTGTCTCCCAGTACTTCTCAGATAAAATATACAATAAACAAACTCATGCAGTTGTTGACCTTTAGATGTATATTATAGTCTTTAATTTCATGGCTTTAAATAGCTGTTTTCTTATTATTTAATAAATGTTATGCCTACAAACCTGGAAAAATTGGCTTGTTTCATCAATTTCAAAGGAACACAAAGTACTGTCTGTACTCTGTTGTAAAAGTTTAATAAAACTTGATAGCATTTTAAATAGTCTTTGAGAATTGCTGACACAATGATTCTAGGTTCTTCTTGGCTTGTATATAGCCCTAGCAGTGCCTGCAACGAGAGACTTATTTGCTGAACTGGTAATTATCACTGTAGTCACACCAGTCTCTGGCGATAATGTCGTCTTAGGTCTCAGTGCATTAGACTCAAGAGAAGGGTAAAGATCATCTCAGGGAACAGTTTGCCCTGGGGGATTTCAAGTGAGTAGATAAGAGCATTTAAACTGTTCTGCAGCTGTTGAATGACGGGCATATTTTGTAGGGAAGCCTGGAGTGCTGCTGGGATGGATGCATTGATATAAAAGACAAGTCAGGCTCATAGCTGTCAGCTAAAGCCATCTGTAAAGCAAGATGAATGGACCTTTGGATATCTTCTGGTATTAATGTGTATTGTAGAAAAGAAATCCCTGGTAACACTGTGGAGGAGTGAATCCTCGTCCAACAATGTAAAATGAGTTCGGTTTTCAGTGTGAGGGTTGCAGATGGCAGTCCTTATATGACTAGGGAAAGCTAGTTTTCAGAAATGGGCGTTGTGCTCTGATAAATATTCATATCAAAGCCAAAGAAATCTGGAATTTGCAAGAGTTGTGACTTTAGCCTAAAGATACCCCTTCTTTTCAATGCTTTCTAGTACTTGCCTTGCTAGGCACCATTTTGGTGCTGCAGGAACCCTGCTGATGCCTGTAAGGGTTAATGAGACTGATCAAAAAATGTAAATTTTTTGAGCCTATTAGGCCTCAATGAATTCTGCTAGTTCTGAGAAGGTATAAGAAAGTAGTAAAATGCTGGTAAGCCCCTTCCTCAGAAATTATCCAGTGGTAAATCAGGGCTGGGGGAATATCCCTTTTGAGCTGAAAGGACGTCTAATATAGAGAAGATTTTCACGAATCTCGTATACTGATCCCTGTGGGTAACCTGCACTAGGGGGGGAAAAAAAAAAAACCTCAAGGTTATTTTGTGTAATTTGAACTGCTGTTAATTGTTATGGCATTTTCTCTCGGCCACTCCTAAACAAGGAATCGAACCATTTAATACTTGCCATGATGTAAATATTTTATCTTAAGAAGGCAGTGATGAAAGAGAAGGAGACACAGGGATATTCATCGCTGAGGAATTTCTGAAGAAAGGAAATTCATCATGGCTGCTTTTTTCTCTTAAGAAAATTGTTTTAAAGCCTGGTTATAATCAGTAGTTAGGCAATATAAAATAAAAATATGCATTAGAAAACCATGTTTATGATTGGCATAATTTTTAAACCATCATTCTACCTTGGACCTGGGGCTCATAATAGAAATGCTTGAGATTTTGAGAGTCCTGCTGCAGTCTATCCAAACCAAGAAGCATAATTCAATGATTCATGGAATTTTTGGGGTGGGAAGAAGAGTGGAAGATGGCTTTTAACTATAGCCCTGTGGTAACGTATCTATGTGTGGTGATACAGCACTCAAGGGGACTCAAAAAAACCCCTAAATTAATAAAGCTGTGTGAGGTGAGAAAGAACCTTGTTGCAGCAAACCAACAAAAGTGTTGTCGGAGGCAAGGAAGAGACGAAAACCCCAAGAACTCTTCTCTGCTTTGCGTACAGAGCGTAGTAGTCAGCCAAATGGTCATGTATGCTGTGCATTCCTTTTATTTTTCATTTGTTTTCTTGGTTAGCGTACAACAAAGAACAGCAGTGATGGACAGAGCCACAAACCCACAATGACTGTATATATTACAAAAATAAGGACAATGCTTACAGGAAAGTGACACAGCAGATTTGAAACGTGTGGTAATGTTAAAAATGTCTCTGTTTATTCTGGTTCCCGCACTTTTGGGAGTTACAGGCATACGCTTTTCCCTTGGCATGAATCTGACAGAGCACTTAGTGCCTACTGAAGGCTAAGTCAAGTATAGCAGCAGGGCCAGGCCCTGAGGCCTAAGTAGCAGACTTCATCATCCATCATCCCCTGACAGATGATTTTCTGGCTCTCCATTACATAGGGGGAAAATGTTCACACAACGCACAGTAAGTATAGATACAAGGAGGGAGAATCTCTGTCAGGAAACACTTTTGTTCTTACCCATGATGAAATGATCAATGTTATTAAAAGCATTTAATTTAGCTTATGTAAGGAAAAAGGTCAAGGAAACAACATTAAATTTAAGTGGTAACAAGGAACCAGAGCTGCACAACTCCCTGTAATGAGGCTTCCTTGGAGCACAAAATATTTGGTATTTTTATAAAAACGCAACCACATAGAAAGAAACAAGTGAAAGTTACATGTTAGTTTAGCTAAACAAAAGTTCCTGTATTTTTATGGGCAGGAAGATTTTTTTCTATGTATGAAACTGTTGGTAGTTTGAGATTGAGGTATCCTGTGTGAGGTGAGCATATTTGAATATTGGCACTTTTACTTGTATCTCTGCCACACTGTTTTTGGGGAGGATGGGGTTTACAGCGGTAACTGGGCTGAAATGGGTTTATGGAAGAGCATGAAAGGGTAAGATGCCAAATACTCACTGTGTTTGAGTTTACTTATGTGGGAACAAATATCAGTATAGGGGGACCCTTTGTAATCTGCTGGACTTGATAATCGTGGCAGATGAAACAAGGCCAGGACCCAAAGGCTGGAACCTGGCACGTGCAGATTAGAGGGAAGGCAAGTTTTCAGCTGTCATCGGTTGCTGGACTGGCCCAGCCAGAGGTGTGGCAACTTGCTGAAAACAGTCTCAACTAAAACCGGATAAAGTTTTCTTTTTCCATGGATATACTTAGTCATACAAACTAGTGTGGAAAGTAATGGCCTGTGGTTTGAAGGTAATGAGAGATTTGGTGAGTTCTACAAATCTAGTGGAAATCTATCTAATTTCTTACCTCAGGCCTGTGAGTCTTCCTGAAATGGGATGTCATTTGAAAATAGTTATATCTGTTTCTAACTGAAGAGTATATTTCTATATGATTTTTACCACTTTGCCTTTTTTTGGGCTTTGGAGACCCTTAGCGCAAGCTAAGGGCTGTCAGAGCTTTGCTATTATTTTGTCCTGGCAAAAAGCTTAAAACTGTCTATCAATGTGCAGATTTATTGACAGCAGACATCACAAAAATGTTTGGATCTGACCCTCACCACCTCTGCATTATGTATTTCTTCACCTCACAGGGCACAAATACTTTCAAAAGTCTTACTGAATTTTGATAAAGGAGTCATCTAAGGACTCATCTAAGGACCCAAGACAGGTTCTTTTATTAAATTTATGATAATTTATTATTTGGCACTGTGATGATGACAACGCTTTTGCACATTGAAGAAAAGCGTTTGTCTAAGATTCTTACATCACCTCTGGGTGCTTACATATGCAGCCACTAGATAGCCTGAATACATGAGTACTTGTTGAAGTATGGCACTATGGTAAACGGAAGGAATTGGGTGGCATTTACTGTGTATATCATAGAAAATTCAGATCAGATCCTTCATATTTGCTTTTCCTATCAAGGTCATCCAAACCACTAAAAAGTCATGAGCTGCAGAAGGAAATTCTAAGAGTTCTCATGTGGTCATTGCTAGAGAAATAATTTCCTTTAGTCATCCATATGTTCGGCATCTTTGCCTTGTTCTATCTTTGGTAAAGTTGTGGCATTGCTTTTTAGGGAGGAGACAAACTTGCAGATAAAACTGTTTGGCTAACCTATTTGAAAACACTGTTAATGAACCATTAAACTGAGCAGAATGCTTATTTTGCTACAGTTATGGAAGCAAGTAGCAAATCTTGCTTCTGTCTTCCTGCTTATGCACTCTCTCCAGCTCCCAGCTGAGGCTGGAGTGATTCTTTCTTTGCTGTCTTACCTTTCCAGCCAACATACAAAGTTCATGAAAGGAGATCTCTCATTTGAAGTGATGTTTCCTAAGTCTCAGCTAAAGCCAAGTAAATGAAAATACCAATTGCTAACCCAAACTCTGCCAAATACAGTGCTTTGGTCCGATCCTGGAGTGGGATGTGGCAAATACTCCAATGTTTTTGAGCACTGTAAATAGACTCCAGCTGGCTGGTTTTAAATATGTGACATTTACAGATATTTTCTTTTCTACTTTTGTATCTGCTAAACTCTGGTGGACTAAACACATATCAGCAAGGTCAAAGTGTACAAATAAAAGACCTCACTGAGTTCCCTTGGTGTGTTTGTTTTTTAATAGCATCAGATGCATTGAACCCACATTATGTATTTCTGCTGTGACTGGAAGGAAGTATGGGTCTGAATGTGGCTGTGAACACAATATTCCTCTTTGTAGTTTCTGCTTTTTCGCCCTCTGTTTATCAGCTTGTTACAGCTGTTATAGTTGATGTGATCCAAGATATTATCAGGGATGTGTATGTGTGTGGTGCCTGGTGTCCAAGTCTCTAACACAGCTGATTACTCCGTGGCCCTAACCTGATTCAAGTCAGCCCAGTTTTGAGCATGAATTAGACAAGATGACTGCAGAGGTCTCTTTTGGCCCGCTTGTTTTAAGATTCTGTGATTCTGTGTGTAGTTTCCTTGTGTATGGTATTCAGCTAGCAAGATCTCATAAAGGCAGGCTGGTTTGTCCATAAAAGCGTAATGGCCTTGGGGCATGTTGATCCACCCAAGTTACTCTTTGGCAGGAGGAGAACAGTCTCTGGTTCCCATTTTGCCTACTTTTATAGCTGTTTCTGGGTCTGGTATGGGGTTCTGCCATGATGCAAAGGATTACTCTTCTGGGTAGGTACTCATTGCTGCTGTGGTCAAGTAGTTGGCGCAGTAAAACAGATGACTAGATGCTTTGAAGAATCTTGCTGCGTGTGCTGGCATGTTAGGCAGGCATAATAATAATGTAGGTCTTGCTACGCTGCCTTGTGGCATGCTTATTTGTGAACTCAGGCCATTCCTGGCAGGAGTGATCCTAAGCATTGGGTCATCCAGAGAGAAAACCGAGAGAATAAGCTGAGCTGCAGACAGGACCCATGTTAGTGTGTTTTGTATGTAGCTGTTCACGTGCTAAGCCCATTGAAAAAGTGAATTAAAGATGGCTGTATAGCACTTATTGGTGCTCGGATGTCTGAACCCAGAGATTAAACTTCTGTGTGAAGGAGAACCCCATGACAATATTAGAAAGAGAATATAGTTTAAAGCAGGCTGATGGTCAGTAATTAATCCTAGCTGGGGAGCTTCCTATGCTGCCTTGCATTGACCTTCTGCAGCCTTAACTGTGAATACGACTGATTTGAAATGTTTTTTTTGTTTGCACCTTTAGAAAAAAGCCTTTTTACAAAACAATTTTGGAAACAAGCAGTTTCTAACTGAAAGGCCTCATGTGCAGGCACAGCCACATATCCTTTCTCTAATGCAGAAAACCCTGACAGCTGAGGCCCAAAAGATGCAAGGAGCCCCTTCCAGAGAGCAGATGGTCAGAAGGAAAGGAATGTTCTTGGCAGTGGTAGAAAGAGAGGTCTAAAACACCTTTGCTTGTATTTTGTTTTGCATATTTGGGGATGTTTTTCTTATGGGGGAAAAAAAACCCAGCAAACTTGTTAACATTATATGCTTCTAATGAAGCAGGAAAGTCTTTGTAATCCAGTAACTAACTGTGGTCACTACGATGCAATTGAACTAATCTAATCTAAAATCTAATGCTTGAAGCTTGGGGATGCCGAAACCTCTAGATCAAAGGAGATAGGTACAGAAGTTTTAGTCAAGAAGGACCAATTTCCTAATCAAAACTTCATTGTATTTGTGAATGAATAATGATTTGACTAATTATTACTATATTTGGGAGGAAAAAAGAACTGTTCAACTGAATGTCTTTTTTCACTCTTTTCTTCTCTGTCCCTTCCGTGAAGTTATGCTTTTTCATTCACTGGTAAAAATGAAAGTATCATTCATTGAACACTCAACCAGTTTGGTTTAATTTTCCTAGATTTCTGAGAAGAGAGCCAGAAATGAAACCTGGAACGTGTTGCCGCTAATCAAATCATGACAGAAAGGTAAGAAATTATCTCTTTTTCCTAGAGTTTGGGCTTTGTCCTTTCTAGTCCTCACTGCTGCTCACAGTTTTATTTCCAAAACTTTGCATGTCATCTTATAGGCACATGTTCCTGGAATTTGAATATGCATCCATAAAATTTTTTGTGAAAGTAGTAAGGTTCAACTTGTCTGCTTTTGTGATTGGCAGAAACTGGAGAAAGTTCTCTGTGTAAAAGGCATGCTGTCACCTATGTATTCGGTTACTACTGCATGAAAGACTTGGGGTCAGGCCAGCAAGGTCGTTTATGCAAGAACATAGGAGGTTCACACATTTTTGTACAACTTGGGAGCATTCAAGCTGTGGTTTGGTTCTGGGATTAGTGTCTGATACCAGGTTTTATACCACATGTTTGATCATAGTGAGTTGTAACAGGATGAGGAAAAATGGACAGGCGATCCCAACTCCAGATTTCCCAGCTCTGTCACTTTTTGCATTGTGATTTGACTCTTTTACTTTATTTTACTCTTCTTTATTTTTATCTTTGGTTTATTAGCACTAATATTCCTGAATACAATCCACATCAGCTATTTATGTTCATGAACCTATTGCTTTTTGTTCTAGCAGTCTCAGCCAAGAACATCCCAGAATGTGCATTTTTAAAATCCTTTTGTTTATGGGAAATTTTACACATTGGATTTTCCAAACACTCAACTGGGGAGTGATCACTGCAAACAGCTGAGAACACTTTAGCTCTTCTAATTCTCTCATGATGTCTTACTAATATCCAAAAAGGGAACAACTGTTTGTTTTATGAACTAGTCTGCCAGGTTTCTTCAGAAGTTGTTACAGTCCCAAATTTTCTAAGCAAACATTTGTATCTTAAATACATTTTGTTTTGCTCCTCCCTAGCTAAAGCTAGTATTTTCTCTTTATGGCATAGGTCAGGACTAGCTTTTTCAAGCATATAAGGTCTATTGTTGGTAGGTTTTAAATGGAACACAAGTCTTCTGCATAGGAGTGAATTTTGCCTACTTCAGCCTCTCTTTAAGTATAAGTAGATGTAAATTGATCACCAAACTTGGAATTCAACTTTTTCTTTTAGCTCTGGTTAAAATAAATGCTACTGAATTTTAAAAGTTCAAGTCTTCATTAAAATGCATACAATGTTGCCCTGGGGGTCATACCTAAAGTATTTGTAGGTAAGCAATATTAATATACAATTTGCAAAGCAATAATCCATACCCCAAGTGTAAAGGAAACACTGTGAAGCTATAAGGTGTTAAATAGTATAAATACTGATGAACAGGGTCTCTGGAAAATCACAATTGAAAAAATTTAGTTGTTTTGCTCTTGACTATTAACTTAGGTACAGAGTTTTGCTGTTTTCTGCTAGTGGCCTGGGGGGAAGGGTCTTTGTCACTTTGGATGAAAAGACAGTTTTCAAAATGTTACCAACATGTTCTGCCCTGCTCACTGCCCACCAAAAGGTCATTTTTGGCAAACCATAGAGGCAATAAAGGAGAGACTTCTACCAATTATTAGTGGCAATTATCAATAATAACAATTTGCTAGATGCTGCAAGAAAATAGCAAAACAAGGTGTTCATTCCGTTATTACTTCCTGGTATGCTGATACTGATCCCTTGAAACGTATAGGAAAATGAGCAGGCTTTTTGGGACTACCAGTTCAGAGCAAGTCTTTCAAACTTCATTATGTCTGGTGAGGAGTCCAGTCCAGGAAAACACAGCAGTTTTGAACATATGAAACCACCCACAGACTTAAAATTAGGCACAGGTAAAAGTGCTTCCTGGAACTTTGGTTAGGGGACTCGTTTTGATCGATGAATAAATCTATGACTTTTAGCAGAGACACTCCAATGCAAGAATGATGCGAGTGTTTTCAATCACAGTGCCTCTGCTGAAATAGTGATTGCTATCTGACCTACCATGGAAAAGGTGATGTGAGCCAGTGTGCTCAGAGAACCCATTGTTCTGATGTTACAATATAGTGAAGTCACTAGGATATAGAAATGCTAAATGATTGCGACCTACCCTCAGAACAATACCATGATGACTGACTGGGAACCACCCTGAAAGTAGGAAGCAAAATTTTACAGGGGATTGAGTTCCAAAAATGGCCAAACAATTCATATCTAAGACAGCTATCTAACTGGATAAGTAATGTAAAACATCCAGGCTGATGACATTCAGTGGCATCACTGGAAAAAAAATAAATTAGTTGAAGAAAGTATGTAAAAAAACCAACAGCAATTAAGGCAAGAGGCCTGTAGGCTGAGTAATTGTCTTTAAAACACTGAGTGCCATGTGTATTTCTTACAGAGGAAGTCTAACTGTTCACAGTAATTTAATGGACAGTTTTAAATTTCTATGTAGTAGGAACTTTTCAAAACTATTTTTATTAGTGAAAGTAGCTTAGATAATGCAATATCCATGTACCATTAAAACAGTAAAATTTTGATGAATTCATTCCAACTCTTATACTTCATTATTAATTGGAATACTTATAGACTTAGCTACTAAAGGTGTAGTAGCCTTACAGGCTGAATTTGTACTCAGGAAGAGGAGAATTTAAGGAGAGGCGCGTCATCCCAAAATTGTGTCATGTGACATACCAGAGAGCAAGAATCTCCTCAATACTTCAGCACTTCATAACATTGAGGTGAGGACTAGTTGGGACAGCGATCAATTGGGCTTAAGAAGGGTATAACATCCTATACCTCCGGTTCTCATGCTCCAACTAGGGGGGATGGATGGACCAAGACAACTGTGGCTTTAATGGAAAGCACAGACTTTGGTGGGGTTCGCTTCTTTTAGTCTAAAAGTTGGAATTTTGAGAAGAGAGGGCTTGCATTGTGTATATCTACTAAAACACTGCCTGTTTTGTGTTCCTCTGGGTCAGTGCACGGATTAGCAGGTCTTTTTTTGGATGTTCAGCTCAGGTGTTTATGGATATGCTGGGTCTTACCATGTGGTACTTAAATATGAATTGTGCTGTTTATTCTGTAAGCATTTATACGTGGGAGCAGTCCCACTGAACAAGAGGAGTATCTATGTACCTTGAGGGAGAAGGCCTGTGTTATTGGCCCACTCTGTGAGCTGAGCACTCCGCACTTGGATTTTAGGAAAATACTATGACTCGGAAGGTAGCTCCTGTTGTTCCTGAGCCAAATTCAATTGCTTGATGAACCACAGCACTGCCTCTGTGTTGAAAAGAATTACCTTGGTATAGCCAAAGATTCAATATTTGGCTTTCTAAGCACAATTACTTTATTAATAATAAAAAAATTGTGTGGGCTGAGTATAATACAGCATGAAAAATCCCAGTACTTGCACACTAGAAATAAAAGTATGCCAGTGTTTTGAATAATAAGAGACTCCTCAAAAATATTTCCACCTTATTGGCATCTCCAAGACAAGAGAAAAAAAAACAGTTTTAAGACAGTCAACGAAAATTCTCTTCCCAGCTACAGTATTTCCTGGAAGAGAAGAACTAGCAGCATGTATAAAGTAGGAAACATGCTACAAGGCCAGCCAAGCCTGCCTCCTGTGGATAGTTAATCTATGGCTATAAAATTATATTGTTCTTTGTATTAGTCTTAAATGACTTGTACATATGTCCATTGTTGTCAGCTTAGAAAGTACAGTTGTAAAACTTTGGTTCTAAATGCTTAAATATTCGGTCATATGAAAATAAGTCAAAGCAGCCCAGTTTCTTCAACAGTTGTATTAAGCCCTAGATGTCTAGGTTAGAAGTATGTCTTTTCTAAGCATTCTTCACAGGCAAGCTGTAGGAAAATGTTTTTAAAACTCTTTAAATCCTGCTGTTCTGTCTGAGTGTTGTTTGGGAAGAAACCGCCTGTCTGTTTACAGTGATCTGTGCATTGATATTATCGTTGGTGCTACAATTAGGTGGATGATCAGCCACTGACTTAAATAAGCAACTACAGCCTCCTTTCAGCAAATAATTTTAGCATTTGAGTTGGTTTAAGGACAGGGTCTAAAGTATGCAATCAATGTGAGTTCTTTGAAATTGGGTGTTATATCTAGCAAGGAGTTCTCTGTTAATCCAGAATCTGGCTGGACAATGAACCATATTAATAGTAAGGTCTGCTGGAGAGATGAGAGGGCAGAGCCAATATAGTCTGTGGTGCAGGTAAGTTATCTTTGTCTTAGTTCCTCTACAGCTGATTTTTGGTTTTTCTTCTGTGGAGGTCTGTCCTTCATACTGGCTTTTCTTCTTGGGAGCAGAGAATCGGAAGTGAAATCCCTTCAGGAGAAAATGCTGCTTGAGTTAAAATATTGCAGAGAATAGTGGGGGGCCTTGAGTTTTAGATTTGGGGGAATTAACTTCTTTTTCAGGTTTGAAAAGGAAAATCCCCTCTGCCCCGAGTCTATTTGAGTCAGCCTGAAACCACAAGCACTGTGGGGCCTGAGGGGCCATGGAGGACAGGTTGTCTGAGAAGCAATAAGGGCTCTGTGAATTGCAAGGCTTCAGCTCCAGATAAAGCTGGGACCATCAGAGACATAAATTTAGTTTCCAGCATCTGATCTTCTCCCATGGAAGTCTCCACAGCACTAGAGCTTGCAGAAGCAGTGGTGAAGCCCAGCTAGCCTGGGGCTAAGGAATGAAATGAGCTCTGCTCTGCCACTGACGACTGCTTGCCTTTGCCTACCCCCAGTTTCATCTACATCCATCTTGCAGGCCATGTGAAGTGACCTCACCTTGATTTTCTGCTAGCTGTACCACAAGGCAGAGAACAGCACACCTGAAGACACGATGCACAGTTCTTCACATACAGAATGAGCTTTGTGCTTAGGCTGGCTTTGCAGACTTGATAATTTTGCTGCTCATCTGCATGTGCGTAGATAGTCAGATAGTAAAATTGCTTTGTAGGTACATAGTTAAGTCACCTGAGTGGAAGAAGGGGTCCCATGGGTGTGGCATCAGACCTAGTATGCATGCATAGCTGGCTATTTAGACTCCTTTTCAAAGTGGTTCCTACATCTGTTAGGCTTATGGCTTCAGATTATGCCTGGCAGGTGTGATCTCCTCTTCCACAATTGCAACCCCTTTCTAATCTTGTAACAGTTTTAAGGAATAATTAGCAGTTTTACTCCTTTAAACCAGCTAAAAGGTCTTGTCCTAGGAGAAGTTAACAGTTGCAGCCAAATTTAGGCGGCTTTCCTATTTTTCAGTGACTTACAGGAATGGAAAAATTCTGAAATGAAGTTGAGTGTTCAGTGAACTGGTGAGTGATAAAGAGGCATTACTTGCTCGTCACAATATTTGTTGTGTTTCTTGACACAGTATTAGGATAGCAGATCATTAAATATTTTCCATTAACAGGGCATGTGGGGGATTATTTTGGAAAGGCAGAGAGACTGCATTTTTCCTTTCCACTTTGGTTCCTGCCTTGTTCTGAAACAGCAGGGAGAGAATTGCATTAAAAAAAGAAAAAGGCTGGTGATGCAGTTCAAAAGAACTCTAATGTTGCTGTATATATTGTGTTTCATCCCATGTTTTAAAGATTTAGTACTAGAACTAGAAGGTCTTGGGGAAAAGTCCCTTGGGAAGCAGCCTTGTTCTCAAGTTTGTGGACTTAGATGTAGTTAAAAGGCAAAACCAGGCAAAAATAACACTGATCACATAATAACAATTAGTGGGAGAGAAAAAGGTGTGGTGCCTAAGGGGGTTGATTTTGAATCTGGAATACTAGGCTGCCTTCCTAAACTGTTTAGGAGGAAAAAGTCTTGATTTTTCTTTAAATTTTTTTTAAACATATGCCTCTGATTCTCTAACTTTGTAATAGTGGTGTATAGTAACATAATTTAAATCATCATATTAGTAAATATGTGAATATAGAAAGGGTTGGTGGCTGCAGTGACATAGTCAGCTTAGTTGTTGTGAGAAACGAGGAGTAGTTACACACAGTTTAAAGCAACAGGAGAAAACACTACCAAATATGTGAATTTCAAACTTTATAAATGGCTCAGGGACCAGTGAGCTAGTATTGCTTCCAGGCTTGTCATGATGAGCCCTATTTCAATTCCAAATAGCAAATAGCTTTGCGTTGTAATCACTCTGGCCGGCATTGTCTTTTCATCTGCGTGCCTACGAGTGTCGACCGTCGGTGCTATGAGCCTTCAGGCCTGACTGAGAGCTGTTTCATGTACCACATGGTGGGTAATAATACAGGAGGCCTCCATCTCTCTAAACTAAACCTGATTCTTTATTTAAGAGCACAAAGGTTCTGCATCTGTAGACTGCACTCAAGCCACGTGCATGCGGAGTAGCTTAACTGGTGTCCAAACTCCAAAAAATGAAAAATTGTGTTCTTCCAAAGTCTGTGGGAGGGTGCTGCAGAAACTGCCTTCATATGAATATTTCAAGAGAATGCACAGGCTAGAACAAACAGCTAATAAATGAATAATTTTTAAATTTATTTGTGTGTGTATATATGTGTATTCACACACAACTATGCTTAAACAGTTGTAGGAAACTCTTTTTAGAGGAAAGTATAATTTCCTATATTGAGACTCCTTGCATTTCATTTCGGAGAGTCTTATTCTGTCACTGTTAGAGAGATATTGCTGAGCAAGATCCATAACTGACCCAGCACTGCCAATTCATCTATTTACCTACGTTGCACAGAGACTGAGGATTTAGGGGAGTGAAAAATGTTTGCTGCTTAGTGTGTGTGTTTTCTCCATTGAAACTAGAAACAGTTTAGCAACTTCACTCTGCTTTGCTTTGTAATTTATTGACATGGATTCCTAATGTCATGCTGTTTTATAAAAAGGCTTTTTAGTTTAACAAAATGTAGATAATTGATTTGATGTTTTGGATTAAGAGAACTGTTTATCTTGCTTAAAAGTGATGAAGTTTGTTGTAACTATATTGTCTTTATTAATACACACACAGTGGTTTGTAACATTGATTCTATATTCCAAAAAACCTAGCTGGTTAAAACGGTGGAATAGCTGGAAATATAAGGACAAAACAATGAATTTAGAGACGGAGAGTCAGCTAGTATGATTAAATTCACATTATTCACTTAGGGAATATAAATAAATATTTGAAAAATATATTTAAAACCTAAAGCCTCATCATTTTGCTGCTTCTTTTGGCATATTTGCCAAGGGAGACAACTGTATGTTAGGAAAGAAAATAGTTTATGGCTTAAGAGTCTATTAAATAATCCCTTGGTTGATTTAAAATTTACTTCAAAACCTGCACTTTCTAACTTGCTATGTATTTTTGTGCAAAAGCAGGGGCAGATCTACCAACGCTTACTTTCTGGCATTGTTCTTATTTGGAGTTTTGGTATTAGTATGTATATCCACAGCAGGAA
>NW_009607749.1:108540-179189 GCF_000690535.1 Cariama cristata
GCAGGAATAACTGAAGCTCATGGTACTACTTATGATTGAATGCTGACTTGGTAAATTCTTTTTTTTTTTTAAAGCATGCTGTTTTCAGGAGTAAACGTGGATCTTTTCACATGGAAACAATTGTGTGCAGAAAATTGCTGGAGCAATTTTGGAGGCCATTTTTAATTTAAAAATTTGCCCATGCACAGTGTGCCCTTGTTTCTGCCTAAAAACATATTTTAACAGTAAAGTAATATAAACTCTTTAAAAATGGAGTTTTATAAGGGAAATACTGATACAATCTTAGCTACTTGCGTAGCAATTTTACAAACAGTCCCTCGCATGCATTTACGCTGACTTCTCATTTCTTTTTCCCCAGCTGCAACTGGCTTTTTTTTGATGGTTACTCGTTTTGCCATTGACTGTTCGTGCATTGACAAGAAAATTCTCTGCTGCTTCCTTTTTACAGCAGGTTTTCATGAGAATTAAACCCCAAACTAGTTATGTTGATGAGGGAATAGTGGAATCACTTGGTCAAAATTGATACAGTTACTTTCCAATTTCAGGACTTTCTTAATTTAAAATTTCTTCTTTCACATTTAATGCCTTTTCTCATCTAAATGGTGTCTCTGCCACATTCATCAATTTTTATGGTACACTGTAAATTGTTCCCAAGTCTTTTGTGGTGATTTAGACAAATTTATCTATTAACAAAATTGTAATATAAGAATACAATAATCTTCTGCTGCATGCCATAAAGTTTTCAAGTAATAACGCTTTTCTGTCAAAGATACTGTGACATCCTAGAAAACAGTTTAAGTAGATACTGTCGTTGATTACGGTGTTTCAGGAGGTTTTCAGTGGAGTCCGTAATTAAGCATGGAAAGTAGCTTAGTATCTTTTAGGATTATTTAATCTTAAAGCAGAAATTAACTAAGTTATTTCTCAAAGTAATTAAAATCCTGCTCATGATTTTAAATATGTATTTCCTTCTTGGTTGCACAACTGATTCGCAGTGCTTCATTCCTTACTAACTGCATGGTTAACCTTAACGTATGCACAGGCAAATTCAATTTTGCTGTAGTAATTAGCATGTATTTTGAGGGGGAAAAAAAAGGCAGCATGCATAGCAAGGTTTGGTATTATCATATATATTATGCATGTATTGCAAAGAAGAGATCACAGATGTAAATAGACCCATTAGCAATATAGATTATGTGCATTGTTTCTGTGAAGTTCTTTAATTGCCCTGTAAGAATTTTAAAATGGAGAAAGAATCAAATGACAAAACAATGTTAGAAAGCTCAGGTAATGCAATGTGGAATCAGAAGTGAAGGAAAAGTAAATTGAGTCATGTTTTTAGGAATTTCTCAGAAATCACATAGCCTATAAAACTCATTGTCACAAGATTTTGCAGAAAGCAAGTGTTAGAATAGAAACAGAATTTGACATTAAGTGTATTCATAAACAGAGATAAGAAATAGTAACCCTACAGAGGTTCTGTGGAAATAATAGTGTGTGCGTATTTATTTAAAAGATGATGTGTCCCTGTCAAAAAAGACAACCAGTTGTGGGTTTTCATTTGGTGAAAAAGATGTCTTTTTATTCACCAGTGATTTTGGTTTAGGGATTCTTGAGGAGGACAGAGGTCACAGAAAATTATGGAATACGCATTCAGCCAGAAATAATATATAGAAAGAGATAAGGATGTAAAATAATACCTAGAGTTCTAGAAGTCATGTAAGACTCTAGCAAAGGAAGTTTCTACCTGGTGAAGTGTGTAAAAAGATTTTTTTTCCTTGTATGCAAGTTTTTCCATAGCTGCATAATGCATGGGTTTGTTTTCACCTCTCTGAAACAGCCAGCAGTAGCCTCACGTAGAGATTAGACAGACAACCACTTACCTGACCCATAGGAACAATTTCAAATCTGCTGACTTCGTGTTTACTTGGGTATGAGCCGGGTGAATTGTACTCCTATTGTTCAAGTGAAATACAGCGGGAGTTTTATGGGCAGAAGGAAGGCTAGAGTGGGTGTACTCCGTCCTGTTGTGGTTCACACGGCGGCATGCACATTCCTGGGTCGCATGCAATTCTTTCTGCACGTTTGCTGATTACTTGAAAGTGACTTTTGAAGATAGCTAACTCTGGTAATAATTACAGCCCTGGCTAAAGATATTCTATCTCCCCACCATTGTTCTTCAGGATTTGGAAATAACTCAAGTCATATGCTAGGTTCAAAATCAGTAGAGTGATTCATTTTATGGTTATTTGTGCCTTAATAAAGCTATAGGTAAAGAACTCATCAAGAATCACTTACATTTACATGGCCTTGTCTCTCCTTGACCTGAAAGCTCTATATAGCAAGAGGTTTGAAGTTCTTGATTAGGGTAGCAAGATGTGATGTTCCCTTCAACCAGTGGTGACTCTTCAGAAAAGTAGTCTGTGAGAAAAGAAATACTGTATAAAAAGATGCATGATTAATCAGTACATATTTGTTCATGTTTCAACATTATCTTCCTTTCTGGGAATATAGTAGCAATGAATAATTTTTAACATCAGAGGATGCAATCAATGAGGGTTTTGACTGACTAAGGATTTCTAGGTTTTCCCTGTGAAAAAGCCAGTTGACATTCATTAGAGCTTAAAAAAAAAATCAATACAGCTTTTTTCACTTGAAAATCAAAAAGTTAAGCTGAAAGATGCTTCATAGAAACATGCCGATACTGCTGAAATCTTTACATAAAAATGTTGAAATGAATCGTCAGCTTTCTAATTTTGCTTCAAGAATGTTGAATGCATCATTTTGTATTTACTGATGTATATTTAATACATACACAATATAAAGTATACTTCAAATTTTAGTACTGTGAAAGTTAATACATTGATTTCATGTTCAGAAGAAAGTATATAATGGTTATGCAGTTGATCTTTTTTGTCACATGAAATTCCTTGTCTGTTTAGAGAGAAAAAAAAAAGGAACGAAAATCCCAAATTGCTAAAAGAATTCAGCTTTTAGATTTTTATTAGCTCTGTGACTGTGGCAGTTGCATGAAAAGCTGCTTTTTACATTTAGTAAATACATTGGAGGGTACTATCTCAATTTTTATGATATATTCTAGTAACAAAATGGTGTGATTTTTCTGTTTATTTCCCAACAATAGCATAGTTCTGATGACAGTGTGAAGGTCTGCTCTTACCAGCTCTATAGTTCTTTCTGAATACTGAGCCAAAAGGATGAAGAAGCTGGTTCATTCAGACCCTTGTTGCTGCATGATGCTTATTCAAACAGGTAGACTTTAATTTTTCACTTTATCAGTGTCTACCATTTTTTCAGAGTAAGCTATCTTAAAAAAAAAAAAGCGCTCTCATAACTGGCCCCTTTTGTTTAGAAATTAGGAAAGCCAGGCAAGCCTCTATTTGTTCAGAGAACTTCCAAGCAGGAAAGGGAGCCTCCATCCTCCTGCTATTGCACATAAGAAATCATTACTCCTCTGCTCTCATCTTCCTGCTCCATTTGTATGTAACACCCACCAATTCTCCTTTTCTGTCTCTTCTTTTCTCTCACATCTCCATATGCTTTTCTGTTGAAAAAGACTTCTCGGTTAATCTATGAAATGTGTCCACTGCTCTCTCCTTCAAAGAAATTCCTTAAAAACCAACCATATTTCAATTATAGTGATTCCATACTTCTATTTCTCTATTGTGAGTTATACAAGAAATTATTTTAAGAAATGATGCAGCAGTGAAAAAGGCAATGCAACCTTAAGATAGGAGTGGTATTTCGAGAGGAAATGCTAGTGCTGTTATAGAGGCTGTGCTACAACCTCAAATACTGTGTAGTGTTGGTCACCCATGGACAAGAATGTTCAGTAAAACTGGAACAGATGTAGAGAAGGGTCATAAGGATTATTAAGGCAATGGAAAAGCCTGTTTTATGAGAAGAAGCAAAAGGGTTTTACATGTTCTAGTACAGCAAAAAAAAAAACCCATACCACTGAGGGCTTATGGTTTCTGTCTAGGATATAACGGTTGGAAACACACAGGAAAGTACCTATACTGACAACGTAGAAGAAAACAATATTTCTTGAATAGATTTTAAATGAATTATTTTTTTTTCACTCTGAGACCAGCCAGGGTCTTAGTGAAAATATAGGGGGAGGAAAGCCCTGTATGCTTTCATGGAAGCTATGTGAAATGCCAGGAAACCAGAACATGCACCCTAGGAAATCCTTTCCTATGAATCCTGAAGCATTGTAAGTTTTCTTCGTTAATAATTTAAGTCTTTTACTTTATATCTCACACATCTGCTGTAAAACATTTAGCCTCATGCTCAGATGTTCCCTGTCTTCCACATACTTCCTGTGTGATATTAGGTAGGTCACCATGTCCTTCTGTTTTCCATGTGTACAATGTGTCTATTAGTATTCCTTACCTCAAAGGGATGCTGGAAGGATAAATATAGTAATGGCTGTGTTGGCAGAGGCAAGTAAATATTTTATCGTAGGCAAGGAATCTCTTTGCATTCGTACAATTTCTCTATTACATGGTATCACTTCCATCAGAAAGCCTATATAAAGCATGCAAGAATAATAGTGAAATGTTTGGTTGATTCACTTACAGATATTTGCATATCTGCATTTCCCAGTTTTTATGATACAGAATGTAAAATTATTCAGAGCTTGTTCTGGGCTCCCCGGTGTAAGGCTGTGACGTGGGCATACTGGGGTGAGTTCAGCAAAAGGCCACAGAGATGATTAAGGAGTGTCTGTCTTAGGAAGGGTGGCTGAGGCTGTTCAGCCTGGAGAAGAGAGGGCTCAGGCTCAGGGCAGACCTTATCGATATGTACAAATATCTAATGGGGTACTAAAGAAGATGGAGACAGGCTATTCTCAGTGCTGCCCAGTGACAGGACAAGAGGCAATGGGCACAAAGTATAATAAATTCTATTTAAACAAAAAAAACCCAAACAAAACCCAAACTTTTTCACTGTAGGACTGATTGAACACTGGAACAGGTTGCCTGGGGAGGTTTGTGGAGTCTCCATCCTTGGAGATACTGAAAACTGAACTGTACCTGGTCCTGGGCACCCTGCTCCAGCTGACCCTACTTGAGTAGGAGTGGGGGTCGGATGAGGTGATCTCCAGAGGTCCCATCCCACCTCATCTGTTCTCTGTGATCCTTTGTTTGAAAATGAATGAAAGAAAAGAAAAACTTCCTCTTGTGAAATTTCTGGAGCAAATTATTTTATTTCATACATACTGTTAAACTAAATACAGTGGGATGGAAACCTGAGATTTCATTCTTAATAGCTCTGTGATACCTGTGTGCGCAGCAGCTTGAATAAGGTATGAATGGTGAGTTTTATATCCTAGTGTCACTTGGACTTTTGCCATTGACTTCTGTGTAGTCAGGATTTTATTGTACATGACTTGAAGTGGAGAGCCACAACTGTTGTTAGAGCTGCTGTTTTCTTTTCATTCTGGATCAGTATTGATTTACTTCTCAAAAGGAAAGGTTTAAATCTGTATACTATGAAAGGATATAATGACACTTTTGTTTTATGCTTTGTAAAACAAAAGGAAATGTACATCCTGTAACAGGGATCTGGCAAGAAGAAAACAACTTGTGGTTTCTACATCAATTCTATAAAATAAATGCAATCCCACCATGTGAACAATTGGGAGTTAAGTTTACATCTGAGTTTAAATTTCCTGTAGTGACAACCCATGACTCCAAAGCAGTAGACTCTTTCCAGTGCAGGTATCTTCCTGATTAAGTTATTCACAAAATGAAAACCTTACTGTTCTAAATCCTAAAGGAATATTGTAAATATATATTTTTGTTCCAGCAATGTAATTCTTCCCAAAATAGTAGAAATGTAGACAAAGAAAGCAAAGAGGGACAATGATTCCTTGAGGAAACCTTTTATCTTGACATTTGCTTGTGAGGGAAACATTCACCTGCATCTGAGAGATGAACCCTGCTGAGATGTGCTGGAATAGCTCTAGTCCCAGTTTATAATTCCAGAGATATTTTCTTTTGAAAACTTTCTAAACATCTTGTTAAGGCAAGATTCACCATTTTTTTTTAAATCAGCTGAACTATCAAAAAAAGAACAACATCAAGATCTGTCCCAGAGGGACTCCTTCCTGGACAGAGCTTTTTGTTCCATGATGAGAGACAGAATCAGAGCTGTCTGAATAATGAAAACCAGATTCCTGAAGTGGTTTTTTTGGGGGGAGACTCAAATTTGATTTATTGCTCCTTGTAGGGTCTGATTATCTCTTGTGAATTTTCATGTGGCCACTGGTGTACGTCAAAATGTTGTGAAAGTTTAATAAAAGTTTGAAAGCGAAGTGCATTTACATTATTTATTGTTCTACTCCACTTCTGTTTAAAAAGTAATAATAATGTGCTATCCAGTCAGATAGCTGAAAGTATTCAGTAACTAATCAAATGCCATTAATGGCAAAACATGAAAATGGAGTACAACACAATTTTTCCAGGAATACTTTTAGACTCATTTTAATTGGTCAGATAAGATCTGTAAATTACAAACACATTTACAGAAATTAAAAGCTGCTTATGAAATGTTTTGAAGAGATTGCAATCAGTTTGGTTTTGACCTCTCAAAGTATTATGTAGCTAACTCTTGTTAACCTACATTAGCTAGTGATATCTGTTACAAAATAAAACAAACAAAAAAAGTCATATGTACTGTCCTTGTCACTTTTTAATGCCAACCACAAGAAGGTTTCTTCAGAACCAGTTGTTGGTCCTTATTACAATGGTATTGTCTTGTAAGGCACTAAAAAGGAAAGACAAATTCTCATAATGTAAAATTAAGATGACTGTGGTGACAAACTGGACAGTAGCTCCAAAATGCTGTGTCAGTTGGTCTACCAGTACACGTTACCATGTGTGATGGCATTTGTCTCTTTAGAAGGTAACTTCATGGGTTTTGTGACAACAGTCAAAGAGCATTTCTGTGACCTCATTTGCATTTGCTCCTTCAGAAGTGATTTAACTGCCATGGTTATTCAGCCTGAGGCACGTTCCTGGTGGCACCTCCAGTGCATTCTAAACTTGCAATAGTAAAAATGATAATGTTTTAAAATGCAGTGGTTTGAGGTTTTTTTTAATCATCAAAATATGGTAGTATGATTTCCCCCTTATATGCTTGCTTAAGCTGCTGCCATACAGCAGAAAGTTAGCAACTAGATCATCAAGGTTACTTCTCAGACTATGTAAGTATACTGAACCATGGAAAAGATGGGGAGAGATCAACAGAGTTGCAGGTGTAAATGTTCCATATTTTGTGGAGGGAGGATTTTGTGGAGTGGATGTGTCTCATGGAGTAAAATATATTCTCCATCTTCTCTGGGCTTCTGAGGGGCTCTGGCAGTGCCCATGCTTTCTTCTGTCTGCATGTTCTTATTTTTCATATTAAGAAGAAAGGACTTGCAAGAACAAAAGACCTAAATAAAGAAGTGTACAGACAATGTGATGGCAAGTGAATGCAAAGTAATGTATACTGGAGGGAAGAAAATAGTCTATTACTGTACTTTGCACTCTGCTAAGTTAACTGTGTCAACTCAGGCAAGGGAATCCACTATCACATTAGACACTTCAGTGTCGACTTCTCAATATGAAGCTGCAGATTAAAGAGAATGGTGAAGCTGCAAGAGGAATAGGTGACAAATAGCAGAGCAATGCCATGGGCAGTCCTGTCTGAATTACTATGTGCAGGTACTGATCACTGGCTCTCAAAATTACAAAACTGAGAGGGATGTTGGAAAAATTGGGGGAAAAAAAATGTTGCAGAAGGACTGCAGCCAGATGGAAAAGGTTGGCTGGTTTGCATTGGAAAGAAGGGGTGATCACTTAACCAGAGTTGGGAGCGCTTGGCAGCTCTGCCTTTCATGTGCAGGGTCCAAGCTGAGGTCTGTTAGTGGGCTCTACTGAGCTCACACCAACTGTTAGGAGGAAAATGCTATGGTTTTAAAGGCCTTTCTCTGAAGTTTTATGTTCATTGGATTCACCACTTAGATTTAAGAGTCAGCTTTATTATTTTAACTAGTTTAAAAGGAGACAATATATGTGACTGTATATATTTGTCCAGCAGAGTTGCTTTGTTCTCCACTAAGCTTGCTCTTCTAGAATGTTGAACGCATGGGAAAAAAAGTTTATTGGAAATTATTATATTTGAAAAGGGCCTTAGCTATTCCCCAGAAAGAAGAGAAGCAAACACAGGGTCAATTTACAACCTGACCTGAAAACACAAAGTTGATAATCGGCCATCATTGCTTATTGTATCTATGATCTGATTTGTTGAAATGCTCAATAAATCCACTATTAGGAGAAAAAGTGCTTACATGCATTTTTTTCTTAAAAAAAAATATTAAACAACAAAATAAAAGATTGATTGACAAGACATCAATAAAGCTTTGAGCATACACTGCTGACCTTTTTTTCTTTGCACTGCAATCTGTGTTTATTAGAATTCAGCTCCTGTAAATAGGTTTCTGTGGATAAAAAAGCAAGCAGCTTCTTAGGAGTTTTGTTCAATAAACTTCTGTGAAAATTCTAAAGACTTAATACATGGCTTTCAATTTAATTCATTCTGTCTTCCCTTCTTAAAAATAAGATATAAGTGGGGATGAAATAGGTTTAGCTGGTGGAGTGTTTTTTCTAAAGCTGTATTTTTAAAACTCACCTTTCCTTTTTAATGTCTGCTACAGCAGTTCTTTCAGAACAGACAGGATATATATCATCTCATGCCTGGTACTGTAGGCTATTTCTTCTCTTTAAATAAAAACATATTATAAATCTGTGCTGCACTTGAGGGTTGTAAGCACTCAGGTTAGTGACTTCAAAAGTAGAGCTGGAATGAAGCTTTGGCAGGCACTAAAGAATACTGACCAAGTCCTTGGACCTTATTTTTCATTTGATCTTCTCAAGAAGAAAATCTCTTCAGAGCCTTTCAAAACAGTAAAGGTGGCACAGCAGTGATGTCAAGTCTTTTAATTTTATTGCAAGCCTAGTGATACTACTGTATTAGGGTTTTTGTTCTTAAAGCCCTGCCTCTTAGATTCCTGCGAGACTCTTTCATTTTGTGTTACTGAAGTAAATGTGTAGTTGATGTTGCTCGAAGTAAAAAGTGAAATAGAAAACCCTAAGTTGAAAGGGTCAAAATTTGAAGCCTGGTGAGAAGAGTCTCTGGACGGAGGTTCAGAATTTGCTTATCTCCTCAACATGTGTTTTACTGAGTAGAGCCTTCCAGAGCTGACAGGTAAAGGATATCTCTGTCCTGGTGTCAGACAAGGTGTGCGTTTTTTCCTGAACTGTTTCATGATGGAAGAAAAGCCAGTGTTAACCAGATTTTGTCCCAGAATTTTATTCTTCATTAGTACTCCCTAAAAATCAATTGTTTTTCTCCAGCATTTTCCATTACCCTCTTCTAACACAGTGATTCTGATTCAAGCATCTTTCCTTTGATTAATGATATTAATTTCTGATTAATTTAGGCTATTCCTCCCTTTCTCTGCCTGTGGTGTTTTGTTTTGTTTTTTTTTTTTTTTTCAGAATCCCTCTCTCTCCATTGTGTTAGGAAGGTCCTTTCACCTGGGTACTGACTGTTTTAAGGGTTCACAAAGTGCTAAACAGGAAAAAATTGCTGGTATTTCTTGTAATTCAACCCACAAAGAGCATCTGCAGTACATGTGGGATGGTCCCACGTAGCATGAAAACACTCCCAGAGTGCTCAAGCTCATAGATACCTGGACAGCTGGGCTCTTGCCATGTGCTAGTATTGCAAATCAGATGGTATTTTCTTCTTTCAGATACTAGGTGGGAGCTGGATTGGCTATTTGTATTAATCTAAGTATTTTTAAATATTGATGGTAATTGGTTCTCTTCCTCTGTTTCCCTTTCATCCAAGTAGAGGTAATCATACTAAACTGTCTTTGGAAGGAAGGCTTGTAGTTCTTGGATGGGATGGACTTTGCATACATAGGAGGTGTTATCCTAATTCAGCTCTGCTTGTATTAAACCTGACAGCTACTGGGACAAAAATATTGACTGTGATTATTCCTCTCAATTTTGGCTATGCTGTGTCTGATTACGGTAAGGTTGCACACAAAGCAGATAATACTACTCTTGTGAACCAAAAAGCGAGAAGATATCGAGTACTCTGCAAAGAAGATGATAGAAAGCAGAGAGCCTGTTTTGTCCTCTCCTAGATCTACAGGGGTAAAAAAAATGCGCATTACACATGATTTTATCAAATGCAAGAACTCTGTAAGATTTTCTGCTGACAGGAAGAAGGTGGTGCAACATATGAGGCCTTTTTAGAAATTCTGTACGCTTATAGTACATACCATATACTACAAATCATTCCCATTTCTACAAAGTATATCTAAAAGCCACACTCCAGTCAAATATTATCTATTAAATATAACACTTTAAAGAGACATGCAAGCATTACTTTCAGATACAAGAGGACTATATAGAACTTTAATTCTGCTTATTCAGTAGTAATTTATTTTGCAAGCTCTGATCATTAGGATTATTATTAATTACCATGCCATTCAGCTGCGCTGACAAAAAATCTTTCTGATATAACTGAGCACATTAAAAATATTGGATTAAAGAATTAGCTCTGCCAGATTTTAAATAGAGCAAAATAAAATGGCTAATCAAAATCTGAGCACATACAAGGTGATCATTTACCTGCTTTCATTGCACATTGTTTGAATAGTTTGTATTATGGATGTGAAATTGCCCTCAAGGAGGTTAGTTAAAGTAATAAAGGCTTCCCTTCGCCTCAGGAGCCACTCCCTTTGTGATATGACCTTTCTGTGACTTCTGAGCTCAACTCATTATGAAGAGAGACAAATGCTTATTTTAAGTCTTTTTGAAAGCTTTTCAGGCATTAGGTTTTATGGCAAGGTCCTTTTTTCTCTCTCTAAACTAGCTGCAATTGGGGGGGGGGGGGGGGGGAAATAATCACAATTGGAGACCTTGAACAGTGTTTTCTGTGCCTTATGTTGAGGTTTTTGGTTAGTTTTGAGGAGGGAGGGTGTGTGTTAAGTCTAGAATGAGGCAGCCTGTGCCAGGATTTCGGTGCTTTGGAGCAGGGTGAGTAGAGCGTTCTTGCCCTAGTGCTGCTTTACCTTAAAATCAGCCCTGGCTTTTCCACACCAGGATCAGCAGAATGATGTGCCCCAATTCCACAAACATCCATGCCCACAGCTCCTGTTTTATTGTGTGCTCAATGCTGGCCTTGTTGCAGTGAGCAAAAGGCACCCTTTCGGACGTGGTATTGCATTAGGATTGTCAGTTGAGGAGTCAGCGTACTGCGCCAAATTTCACCTCATCTTAGGCCGCTTGTCAGTGTTGTGGTCGATATTTTGGGCTGAAGTCACCTCAGCTGGGGCCCGTCGGTATTTCTGAACAGCCGGGCGTTTCCACACAGGCTCTCGGAACAGAACACGCAGCTTTGGTTACTAGTGCGGGAAAGGCGCCAAAACGGGCTGCTCGTTCCGGGCCCCTCAGCATTGCCGGTGCCTACCACACGCTCTGCCCCTGTCAGTGGCAGTGACGGTGACAACGCGACTCTCGTCTTGAAGCAGACGCTTTGAGTCCTGTTTATTTAAATGAGGCATAGTGGTAGGCTGAAAGTCAAGCATGTGTTTCACATCTTCAAACTATGGCTTTAAAAGAAACAAAGCGTGGCTGTTGAGTTGTGGTGGTTGCAGCAGAAAGCTGAGGCCTTCCCGGCCTGCTGAGGTGGCAGCCTGTGCCCCAGCAGCGTCTGAGGGGAGTCTGGAAGCGAGTAACGCTCAGGTTGGCGTGCAGGGGTGTTCAGCCTGTAACAAAGTCTTCCTTGGGCAGAGCAGCCTGCTGGCTCTGGGCTCACCATTGCCACCCCACAGGGCTCCGGAGAAGTGAGGTGATGGACCCTGCTCTGAGAACCAGGAGGGTCAGACATGAGCCTTCACAAAGCGCTGGTGTTTGAGTGAGGGGGTTTCTGCGTGTGGCATGCATCTTCTGCACCATCAGCAAACATGGTGGGTAGATAACTTTTTTTTTAAATGAGGTATAGATTTCTTATGTTTAATTGAAGATTTAAGAGGAAAAACCATAAACTTACAGGGCTACTTAGCAACGCTGCAGAAGACTTATTTGTACCCATCTGACACCGGGTGGGTCACTCTGCCTGATAACCTTCAGGGGGACTGTCTGTGGAGACCCAAAGATTGCTGAAGTAGAATGAGAAAGATAAGGAGAAATGCTGTAAAACAGTTACTTCATAAATATGCTCATTTCTAGCCTCATTCCAGTGTTGTGGTAGCTGATGATTTTTCTAAGTATGTTTGTTCAGATTTACTCACTGGACAATTTCTGCAAACTATCTTGTTTGCAGGTGGTTTAGGAGAAATATGAGTGAAAGCATTGGGGCAATGCTGGAGAGAAGTGACAGGTCACCTGGTTTTCAGTTGTGTATCTGGGCAAGCAAAGCACTTGTACTCAGGTTTTCAGGAGATGTACAGATGCTGAGATTGATTATTTTAAAAGCTGTTCTCGCTAAGATTCAGTAAAAATTCATTGTAGAAGAAAAAGTGTGTTGAGAAAGCATCTTTCATAGGATGTCTGTTAAAAGTAAAAACAAAGTGCAGACAAACAGGTTTTTTTATCTGAGCAAATATTTATAAGAAATTGTATGTGTAGATGTCTACTTTGTTTGCCCTGCAGACTTTACCAGGGTGCATTTGGGAGTATTTTACCCGCTCAGCTGTAATCTTAATGTGAAGTGTAGAACTAAGTATACCATTTCCATTTCAAAAGATCACTTGATATCTTTTCTGCAAATTTTTTAATTTGTTTAATTAAACTTAGCACTCTATTCCACTTCATTAGATCTATTTAATTTTCATATATCTAAGCAGTTTTTCAAGTATGTAATTAAAAGAATAATTTATAAAATCAGTACTTTTTGTACATTAACATGCTCAAGAACAGGAACTATATTTTCCTGTTGATTAACATGTGATGCTAAAAGCATTAGCATAAAGTAATAAGAAGGAAATAATCTTGTCGTGTTTAAAAAGTCCACCCAGAAGCTGACCACCAGGTATTCCGAAGAATGTGAGATGTGTATGCTTTACTGAAACTTTGCAGCAGACGTGAATGCAGCAATAACCTTGACATTGAATTTTTGCAGGCAGAAGGGAGTGTTCTTTGAAGAGAAGTGGTATGTAGTGTGCAACTAGGAGTTCAGTTTTGGGTTTCAGTTTGGGCACCATACAGAGGTGGATTTCATTAGGCTAGTTTTTGTGATAGAGGTAACTGGGATGTTACAAAAGTGACTTGCATATGGTCACTCCATAAACTGGAAGCAGAACTAGTGGAGTTCGTAGCAGTTTTCTTTGTCATACTTCCTCTGAGAGGAGACAAGACTGCGACGGTTCTCGTGTTGCCTAGTGGCTACAGTCTGTGGATGTCTGCAGAAGGAGATAATATTTTAGAAATTGATCTTTGTGTAGGATGAGGATTAATGCCATTTGAATTTTCTTCTGCTAGGCCAATGCTATGATTGAAGGAAAGAAATTATTATATACCTTGATCATCATCTTAGCAAAATAAAAAATGCTCTGTGGATATATACTATACAGTTTCAGTCTGTAGCTACTTGAAAAATCAAATATAGATAGAAAAGACGAGGAAACAATGGCATATCCCACAAGAACTGCCTATAAGTGCCTTACACTCAAAAGCCTGCAGGATTCATATACCAAAAACTAATCTACAGTATAGCAACAAGATGAATCTGTGTAATTAAGTTCACTGAACTCACACTGACTTCTGTGGTCTTTGAAGCTGGTTTTTAATATATACTTGTGCTAAACTGTTCTATGCAGCCGGAATTTTGTATTCTAGAAAAGACATACAATATCAAGTAGTGAGTAAATCATTCACCAGTGTATTTGGAAGGTTTGTGTACGGATGTGCTTATGTATGTTTGTGTGTAAATATTTGAGAGTGTTATTTAAAAGGAAATATGATAACTGGGAAGCATACGTTCCTGATTTAGTCCCCTGTGATGGCAGACAGCTGTCTCCCAGATCTCGTCCTTCCAAAGGCTCTGTAGATTGTGCGCCATGTACCACACTGCACTGTGACCACAGCATACATCACAGTGTACTTTACGCGTTGCAGTATTATGTTGCCATAACAAACTCGAGATGTTTATTAGAAGACTAAAAGCCCATAAATCTTCTTCCACGAGAGGAAGATGAGTGAGATTTGTGGCATAGCTGGGATCCACTTGAGCGTTTGGATGTCATTTTAATCCTATGCGGCTTCAGAACGAAACCAAAGTAAATGAAACTTTCAAATTCTTGTCTGCTGTAGATAAATGTTAGCAAAGCTCTTTCAATGCATAAGCATTATACTTTTTAACATAGTGTTTTAAACCACTTTATATGTCTTTTTTTCCTGAAAAGTTTATGGAAACTCAAGCTGTATCTGACAGTTCAGCTCCAATGGATGTAATTTAGCAAAGACTTAATTAAATTAGATTACTTTTAATGTATTTTCATGTATCTTATGTACAATACAAAGAACTATACGTGGCTCAGTCTAAAGGCAGTTGAGGTAAATGGGAATCTTTGGGCCTCAGATCAAGCTCTCTGAGAGTTTTTCCTGTAAAAGAGAGGATGAGAGCATTTCCATGATCTTTCCACTTGAAAACTGTTAGGATTGGTAGCTCTGTTAATAAAACTCTTAACCAAAGCTTCTGTTTTCTCAAGTGTCAGCTTTAAGGATATTGGTAAAACTGCCAAGGTTAAAGGATTAGTTATTCACCTGTTTTCTTCCTTGTCTGTCTTGATGCATCCTTTAATTTGTTTGTATAAGGCCATTACATGTTCTTAGGGAATGCCTTCATGTTAGGCCAAGCCTTACAGCAGTAAGTACTAGGTGTGCTGACAGCACTTAGCCAGTTGGTTCGCCGGGATCTTGGCACCTGTGTTGTCCTCCTTGCAGGAAGTTGTGGCAGCTGGTGTGTGACGATCAGATACACAACCTAAACGTGTTTATTTGGCAAGGGGAACTAAGAATAAAAGGAAGAAAGACTTGACGATAGGCAGTTTACATATGCATCTATTTGATATACAAACTGATCGGCACGTGCTGGGAAACCAAATGGATCTTAGAGATGTGTGGGTACATCCAGCCTGCTGTATGTGGTGAGACCTGGGCCTCAGCTTGTTCTGACATCAACCATTGATGAGCCCTCTCGATCTGCAGAAAAGGGGACCATTGTTGATCCCTTATTTTGGCTTGTTTTTCTTTGAAGCTTATTGTTGAACTAAACTGATGGAGTATCGCAGTAACCAGACTAACCCACCGTTTTTCTAAGCTAATGCAGAGCTGCTATGATACTCTTGCAATCCTATTATAGAAACTTAGTCCCTAGTTGCCTCTGCGGTGGAGGAGTGTGCTCTTTGAACTATGCTCTGAAAAGATCAGTGTGTTAAATATTTCAAACTTAAATAGTAATTAGCAACATTGTTCTGTCTGAAAGTGATTCATTTTGAGAGCTGCTCTGGCAGTCGCTGTTAAAAGTCTTTGTATTAAATTTGCAATATTGCAGTGTCTGTTTCCGTTCCGTGTTTGAATGGCAGTTTGTTCCACAGGCTCGGTGCAGGGGAGTTATGATGGTATTCAATTAGCCAGGTAACCTCTGAAGATTTGCTAATGTACATATAAAATAGAAATCCACTCTTAAAACTTCTCTGACATGTGCATTCGTTTCAAGCTCTAAATAACGGTTATGTAATGTCCAAAGGGCAGCCCCTGTGGTGGTATTCCAGGGGTGGTGTTTGTCCCTTGTATACCAGAAACAGGCTCTTTATTGATGGGTTGGAGATCCGAGACCTGACAAAATGTTAAGCATTGTCTTTCACGAGAAGGTCTCTCATGTAAAAGGTGTGTGGAACTGGTAGACCAAAGGTTGTTTAGGACCATTTTGCAGCAGTGAGTGAAGATGCAAATCCAAATTTCAAATTCCAAAGATGGTAAATAATATGTGCCCAAAGATTATACCTTGATTTTTTTTTCTTGTAATAGAATTAGAAAACATATATGTGTCTCTATATATACATGTGGTTATGTTAGAGATAGCTATTCTATATGCACAAGGAACTATGCTTTCAGGATGTGTGACTCTCATTGTAGATAAAAGGAACTGACAAAGAAATAAAAGAACAAAATTAAAACTCCAGGAGAGAATAGAGTATGCAAGACTCCCTTGTTAACAACAGACATCTGCCAACATGCAGACAAGCTATGAAGGGAGCTTGTTTTATCCTTAGGAGCGTTACATGGAAAATAGTCCTACCAATGTTAAGTTGTGTACACTCCAAACTGGAGAACCTCTTATATGAAAATCTCCATCAGATTTCACATGAAACATCTCACTGGGTTATTCATACCACAGTTTCTTGCTTTTGATCATGTATGTGTTTTGTGGTTGCTTTTTTTTGATTGAAAGTTACATTACAGTTCATCTCTTCTGTGCTTAATATGAACTGCTGATAAGAAGATTGTATGTGAAATCTTCATAGATTATAAGTTCTGCCAGTTTCTGGGACTGGGCTCTTTTTATCTCAAGCTTCATAAAACTGAAACATTGGAGAGCAAGAAAAAAAAGAAAAATGTAATCTATAACTAATAAGTATTATATATTTCAAGCAAATTAGAACAAATTACTCACTAGAAGAGATCCTAATAAATTACAGTATGTGTAAAGCATTCATAATGAAGCAGTTATAACATACAACAGTAGAAATGCCAAACGTATCACTTAAATATTGGATTGCTGAGCAAGAGTTTGCTAGTGTTTTAATAGTATTTCTTTTGCTATTTAAGCTTTCAAGGAGATGACGTATTTTAATCTGAGTGACAGAAACTGAGAAGCTGTTAGAGTGAACAGATGAATGAGAGTATGCAAAATATATGCTGCAAAATTCCAGATTTGACTTGATCATTTAAATAGACCTTGAAGTTTAAAAACAAACACACAAAAAAATCAACAAGGAAACCCTCTCGAAGGATTTTTAATGTGTTATGAAGGACTATATCAGTAACGCCAAGAAACTTTCTCAGTTTTTCAATGTTTGCAGCAAGTTTTTATAGTTGCTCTCTGACTTGGCTATTGTGCGAAGAATAACACTAAAGGAAGGCTCATGGAGAACATTTTGATGCAGAAAGGAATAGCTTGGGAGTCCTTAAGTAAGTAGAGGCCAGAGCTATGCAGACTTTTCATTGTTCGTTTCTCAGTAGTTTTTTACCTGAATATTGTCAGGCTTATTTTTGCAATCTTTAATTTTTTGGGGAAGTTAAATAACCCCCCCACACACTGCGTATTCTAATTTCAGCTCCATTGTTTCCTGGCTCAGTCTCTGCTGTTGCTGCTGAGGCTCTGACCTTGTGTCCACATAAAGTAAACTGGACAAATAAAAGCTTTGGAAGAAGTCAATTTAACTTTTTCCAGGCTTCATTTAACCAAAGGTGCCATTTGCCAAGCTGTTAGATGATAGCATCTCTCATTTGGTACTGAGAAGTTGGGGAAGACTGTGATAGGCTGTGAAATGTGTGAACAAGTGGTTTATTCTCAATGAAGGAACACCATCCTGTAGCAGTGTTCTGGCTTGATTCAAGGAGGTGAGCTTTGCACCAGCTAAAACTAACAGTAAAAACCCCAGAGATAGTATCTCAGTAATCAGTATGAAGTAAGAACAAGAGATGGACAAGCTACTTCAGACAGTGACTTACTGCAGCAATTTAAAAATGACACAGTAACTCATTACTTATTGAGGAGGAGTTTGCAGTAAGATAAAACTTCAGCTAGTTTCTCCAATACTTTAGAGAGTAAAAGAGAGTTTGCATTTAGTTACAAAGGGACTGTAAGTCCAGAAACTTAGGGATGAGTGTGTACGATCTGTCTTTTTACTAGACGATATAATTCCAGTGGAGGATGCATTTGTCAGTGTACAACTTGTAATGCTGTCAGTGTTTTAATGGGAACTACTTAGATATTAAAGTTAACATCATGAGACTGAGAAGTGTCAAGATTGTCTGTCTCAAGGTCTTGCATATGCTTTCAAGGAACCATAGAGAGAATTAGTTTTCTCTGGGAAGCAACCGCGTGGGTCACATTGTGCCTTAGAGTGCATTAGCCACGCTCGGTGATGGTGACCAAGGGAGCAGTGGAGTGGAGCTGGTTTGAGGCATTTTGACTTAGGAGTGCCGTGGGAAGCGGCCTACCTGCGGCTGGCGGGGTTCGATGTAATGTCCTGCACTCCCTACACCTCCACAATGTCATGCGTGCTGCTTCTGCGCCTGCAGCCAGGGTCTAGCACTGTGTGCCTCCCTCCCTTAGCTGGGCAATGCTTTGGGTGCTCTGGGCTTCTTGCTCGTTTTACCTTGTCTGTACTACGCACTCATGGGAAATGTCATGTTCCTTTAACACTGCTTAGTGGGTTGGGACAGGCAAATTTCTGGGTCTCTTTAAAACTTTACTCTCTGTGTTATTCCACCAGTGCAAAAGAGTCAATGGATTGATCCCAAGTGTGTAAGACAATCTTTGTTTAAAGAAGAGGAGAGTTATATTTCAGCATTTTTCTGACAATTATAGTAATCAAGCTAAATTATCCATAAACCAGAAAAAAGTATCAATTTTACGTTTGAAGGAAAGGTTGGTGTTTTGTTTTTTTTATTAAAAGATAGGGTTTTTTTGGTATTTTATGCTTGGGATATAACCACTTCAGCCACCCAGAAACCAGACTGTGGTTTGGTTTTTCTCTGTTATTGCTTGGCAAAGTTATTGAGGAAAAATGTTAGAATCTGAGGCAATTCCAAAAGACGTTTTCTTGCCCTGACTCAGTAATTCTGTCTTCATGAATTCGTGCTGTCTCGTGGATTGTCATCCTGGTTATATATCTCCTTTAACCACAAAAAGCCTTTTAAAATGGGCAATAAGCTCAAGTTGTAGACCTGGAATTCAGTTTGGGTTAGCAGCGAGGTGGCAGGATGCTTTGAAGGAGCAGATGTTTTACTGTCCCCAAAGAGTGGTGAGAGCAGGAGGGCTTGTTTCTGTAGAATGAACTGCTGCTTGTGAGGACAAGCTTGTCTCTCGTAGCAGCTCCTGACTCCCTCCTCAGGTTTGCTCCTGTTGTCGCAGGGACATCATCTCAGTGTGGTTGCATGCTTGTTCCCATGCATTTGTATCCAATAACCCACACACTGTGCAGAAATGATACATTTAAAGGTATCCATAATATTGTGAAATTTCTCTGCTTTTTTTTGTGAGTGGCTAATGAGACTTGCTCTTCACTCCCCTACTCCCTGAAGTTAATCATTGTGAGGAAGTCACCAACCAGCTCTCTTAACACAGTGCATTTCTGGAGATGAGGGGGCACAGCTTCTTTGATAACTTCAGTGCCTAAACTTTTATTAAAAGAAATTAATTTAAGTATTTTTACACCCATAATGGACAATAATATTCTTGAAAACATGTTCCTTCTGCGTACTTTGAGGAAAGTCAGAGGTTCAAAACTGATCTTTCAAACAGAAAAATTGGCTGGTTGAACTCTTCCAATTTATTGTGCTGAAATTTGCTATTTTGAAATTTGAGTTCATTGCCTGTGCAAATAACAGGTTAGGGTTCCTTTTTCCAAGCATAATTTCAATGGCAGGATTTGTTTCAAGGTTTACATTGTATTCATTTCATTTACCAAATAAAAAAGACCATTCCACTGAAATCCAGAAAATAAACCTAAAGCAGTGTAAATTATTTTTGTAACATCTCTCTTCAGCACTGAATGAAAGAATGAAGTCTGGAATAATTCCTGCATTGAAAATTAAGACATCTGGGTTCGTCCCTGACTCCACTGTTGTGTTTTGCTTGAGGAAATTGTATCATCTGTCTCGGCTTTGGTCTGTAAAACTGAGAAATGTGCAAAAGTGTTGTGAGACACTGTAGTTTCTCATAAGAGAAAAGTACAGAACAAGTTAAGAGCAATTGTTTTAACTGCTAAATATAGGGCTGTACTTAATGATGGTCAATTTATGTATTGTATGTGATTTATATGATGCATTTAGGATTTTTCTTCATGCATCATTCTGATTTCTACAGTTGTATTCATGATTGTGTAAGTATCTGCAGTATAATTAGAGAACAAAGTTCAGCCTGTGGGTTATTAATGAATGACTATAAATATAATTTAATGGGTAGTTCTTGCCCATAAATGGTTGATCGTCTAAATCACATGGTGTTTTTTCTGCTCATTGGTTAGATTAAAACCCAAGAGACTAATAATTACTACCCAAACAGCAATTTTCAGTTAGTGAATGCTTTCAGAGATATATGCAGCCAGCTGAATACTTGTGAGCAATACGTTACATGATCTTTCAATGACAAGTCTTGTGCTTAAAACTCATTAATTGATTCTTGTATTATTTGGCTATCTTGCATGTCAGATTTATTCTGTAGCACTTGATATCTGAAAAGTAAAAACTTTTAACAATAAAGAGCAACTCCAGTTACTGAAAATTTTGTAATGCACAAAGGCAACCAACAAAGCGTAAGACCAAATACTTTAAAGCAGGACACATGCTAACCTGCTCTGCTCTACCTGCTGGGTCTTGGCTTCATTTGTCACTACTGGTGCTTTGTTTCCAGAACAATATCAGACACGGTGTTCTCTTGCATGCTCCAAGACTACATGTGACAAAGGTAGGGTTTTTTTAATCACCTTGCTCTTGAACTATAAAATAGCTTGTTCCAGAGAATGCTGCACAAATGGCTCTATCTGGGTTGTGGGTTTGGAGACTCTTTAGAACCATTAATAGGTTAAAATGGATTACTTTGCATCTTTAACTTGCTCAAGTGTTTTTAGTGTTGTTTTAGGTTTGATTAATGCATTTCTTTTTCATTTGCCAATCTGCTACTTTTTCCCCAAAGGAAGTCTTGTGACTATGTTTATAGTCTACCTCTCTGAAGAGAACTTATTGATGCCTTTTCTAGTCTCTGAATAGCGTTTTCCAGCTGTTCCTGCTTGCTGGGCTCTAGTTGTTCTATTGATTGTTTTTGCATATATTTCCATACTATATTTTCTTACCATTCTATGTCACTTTTGAATCTTAGATATTTGCCAGAGGTCCCATTTTTTGTAGTATTTCACTGTTCAGTCAGTCTTGTGAAATAGCAGTAGTATCATCTCACCTTACAGACAAGGGAGCCAAAAGCTTGAGGGATTTTCCAGTGGTCCCAGAGAAGTTTCTGAACCTGTGACTTGACATGTTAGCCCACATTCTGGACCATTGCTCCTACCTTTCTCTCCAGCATCTGAAAGTTGAGCTGATGTTGTGATAACTTGTGTAAGACTGGTTCATCTCTTGGGATGCAGTTTGTAGTCCTGGGAGATGTGCTAGAGGTTCCTCTACGCGTGTGTGAGTAACCTGACGTTTGTGTGAGGAACCTGTGTTGCACGGTGGAATGACTTGAGTTGAGCCTCTAACCAATGGTCCTACACAAGCAAATGAGAAGCCTGTCATCCTGTATATACACATGTACATATTAAATGGTTATTTAGGGTTGAAGTTATTTTTTTGTATATGCAGTGAAAATATTCAGATTCTCATGACCGTTAGCATCACCACTGAAGTGCATTTTGTTCCTGGAAATTCTGTCTATGAAGGGAGAAATTAAATTTCAAGGTGGATTTCTGTGGTCCTTTCTCCAGCCTTTATGTAAGATTTTGGGCATACAAAGTCTTAACTGAAGCTAGGATTTAGTCCAGTGCCTTCAGGAATTTCACTTCAATAAAAACTTAAGTATTGGCTTTGGATGAGGGATGTTTCTGTTGTATTCTGTAAAAATTCACAGCATAAATTTTGGGAGACTTTGACACTCCTCTCAGCTCCACTTGCATTCCCTGTGTTGTCTCCTGTCTTTTGTTAGTAAAGTAGAAGAGGAGATTTGGCATTAGGATGTGCTCATGATTTTTCAAACCTAGAAAAAAATACTAGTTTTCATAGATTATGCTAGTACCTATTCAGAAAAAAGGATCTTTTTGCAGCCAAATATCAAAGAAACTTTGGATGGAGGCAAGCAAATTGCTAAAATTTGCATTGGTAGAAATTTCTGAGAAGTTAAAAAATGCTAAGATGTATAAATATTATATAGTGTACAGGATGTAGCAACTTATTAAAGTATGTAGCTGCTCACTGAGGCACATCTAAGCTTCTCTTCCTCACAGCTCTACTGAACTTGTAAGAATCTGCTATGGCTTTAAAGTACAAAAAACCCATAGTCTCCAAGGGTGTAAGTGTGGAGTCCAGCAGGTTTCACTCGTTGCATGTTTCCCTTCTCTAGGATAAGTGAAAGCATAAAATCTGTGCTCTCCTGCCTTCCTGGGTTGCTGTAGAAGGAATGTGGCCTGCCCACAGATTCTGTGCCCTGATCACTTCAGACACTCGGCTCTTCTGTTTTGTTACCCTGGATACTTAGCTGAACGTACCGTGCATTGGTTTTTACAATTGGGAAAGAGAAAAAGCAGTGTGGAGCAGTGTTTGGAGCCGCTCTGGACAGGCTATTCCTACATTAAGCCATTTTTCAAAGGGAAAGTATTCTTTCTAGTAATGCTTTTAGCCAATTTTTTTTTGGTGTGCTTTTCAAGATGTCTTGGAATGCTAGCTCAATAAGTTGGCTGTACAAATCTAATTATCTCAGCTCTTTTTTTTGGCAATGTTATTTTGATTTATTCTCGAAGCTCTTAATGAACCGCGTTGGGAAAGAGATTACATGATTTATGTAACATTTATTTTCTTTTATTCTTTGTGATCTGCCTTGTTATAAACTATGACTTGTTTAAGTGCTTTTTTGCTTTGAACTAGCAAGAGAGTGGCAGCATCTCTTGTTGGTTTCGTTCATTTTTCTAAATGGATCTAAACTATCACTTATTCACCAGGCTGGTAACCCTGTATCCTCACACGAAGGACACCCCTGTGGTGATTCTCTGCTTTTGAGAGTGAACGAGTAAGTCAGCTTCTCTTCCCACCTTTGGCCTCGCAAATGAGAGCTGCAAGAGGGAATCAACATCAGTTTTCTCTGATGGCATAATGACAGAGTTTCCTGGAGGCTGAGCTATCAATACTGATGTTGTTTAATTGGGACACAAGAGTGAAACAAAAGGTTTAGCCCGACCACAGGCATGCATACTCAGCTTGAGGAATGCTTTTTTCCAGACCCGTGTAGTTTTCTTCTCTCTGAGTAGAGGTGCAGGATAATCTTGATGCCCAAATAATAGTTCTTGTTCCTGAGGAGGAGACTATTCCTTTAGCTATTGAAAGCCAGCAAGCTTATGGCCAGTTGCTAGAGATAACAAGAAGGTTTTGTGCAAGTTTGGGAAATCCTGACCAAGTGGAGAAATGAAACCGCTGTGAACAATTAGGTAATTTTTTTTTTTAAAATGTCTCTAGGAGCTGTGGCTAACTTGACATGGTAACTAAAAGTGGTATTGGACTGTGTTTCTGAAGGTTTAGTGAAGTTCCAAATCTGAAAAAGCTGGTGTTTTGTAGCCCTTTCTCAGAAGTCAATGTATTGCTTGGCATGCCAGATTACAAGGTTCTAGAGGAAAACTTCAAGGAAAACTAATCTTGCAGTCGCTTTCTGTTCTTTCAGGTAGTTGACCTTAGTGTTTATGGTGGTTTCAGCCATTAAACAAGTCTCTTTTTATTATGTTTTAATTGCGAAAATACTAAATATTTTCTGGACCGTAAACAGAGCTCAAATTGCTGACTACACAGGTAGTCCTGTCACTGGAATTATCCCAGGAATATTTTCTCCTGTTAGTGATAGTAACTTTTTCAAGGAAAAATAAAATCCTGATCTCAACCGATTGGCTACTTAAAGTGGAACATACATATAAAACATGTAAAGCTATACACGCTGTGTATGTGCGTATGTGTACAATTTGCATTTTTAAATATAGGAGTTAGTACTAAAAGTCAGAATTCTTTTGCCGGTTTTGAACTTCAGTTAAATTTCCAGCCGAAGAGATGTGTTCTGCACCCATTTTCACAATAGAGACATGCTGTCTTCTGCCTATAACTCGCATTTGAGCAAATGTTGATCTTAACTATGAGGGAAACAGGGGTAGTGTTTGGATTTTCTTTTCCTCTCACTGAAATCAAGGGAAAGGAAAAGTGATTCAAATGTTAGTTGAGGAATTAGTTCATGTAAAGGGTCAGTAGCTGGGGTTAGTACTTAAAAGTATTCCTTCTCTTAACAAAAATAAATACAATGTGCAGTTAGCATTAAGTAGTGCAATTTTGTGCCTTGAATGACTTAGAAAGTTAAAGTATTTTCCCTATGATTTTTTGACACTGTAATGTAATATCAGCAGTCTTATGCTATTCAGCAGAGGTTGAAAAATGACATTGTAAACTCTTCTTTGTTACTTGCGTTTTTGAGGGCTAGATTATACAGAGCGCCAAGCCCTTGTCTCCTACTGAGTCAGTATGAGTTGCAAGTACCTTAAACGTGTTTAGCATGTAGAACCAAGGCTTGTGTATCAAAAAGAAAAAAGACAGTAATACAGAAGGGCTAAGGTGGGATGTCAACTATGTATTAGCATATATAAATAAATGCTTTGCACTCTTGATAGCACTGGCTGAACAGTGTGAAATTTCTTTGTATCTGGCTTGCGAGGTATCAATATGTTGCTACATTTACCTGTTTTCTAGAGGAATAAAATGTGTTTCTGGTTGTTGTGACTTTCAACTCAAGCCCATGTTAACAAAGTGTTGGGCAGCTGTTTCTAGACATCGCCGAAGGAATATTAGTTGAGTGATGGAGGATGCTTTACAGCCACCTCACTGAGTGCTGGTGGGAGGCACTGAGCGGCATGGGAGGACGTGGAGCCGTAGGTAGCTCAAACAAACCCTTCAAGCTTTGGACCAGCTACTGCTGCTTCAGTAACAGAGCTCACAGTCCTCCCTCCATACTGTGTATGAAGTAGTTTCCATATGCCCACCCTCCATGCTGTATTCTGTAAAATGATGACAAAAGCCTGTGCCTTATCTATATTGCAGCAGAGCTGCAAATAAAAACACACACACATGAAAACCCCAAACAAACAACCCAACAGATAGACATCTCAATAGTCAAACTATTTCTCACCAGTAAATTATGCTCCCTTGTACCTGTAATGCAAATCTAAGTTTTGGGTTATAGGAGTCTGCTTTTGACTGAGAATCCAGCTGCCCTTTGAGATGTGTGAGAACACAAATTTGATCGAGGAAACCCAACAATCTTCAAAATCCATTTTGGATTAAGTGAGACAGTGCATTTCTATATACATTCAGGATATTAATATCTGTTATTCCACGTACCACTGACCATCTCTGAACATATTAATAAAGAAACTAACTCATGTGATGTAACACACTGCTTCACTGCAAATTTAGCATTATCCTGGATTTATTTATTTTTTGTTTGTTTACAGAGAAACCTACTGCAGGTGCCAGAGCTCCATGATTTCTATCAAAAGGTAAGAGCCACTTTGTTCAAAGATACCTGAATGATATTTGTCAGTTCAATATAAATCGGATTGTAAAAAAAGTGTAACAATGATACATAAAAACAAAATTTAATGAAAAGAACTCACATTATGGGTGAATTTCATGAATCATGTAAAGGTGTGCATAAAAAATTGAATATGTACACTTTAGATCTCAGATCTGATAAATATTTCATTGGATTAAGAAATGCACTCTTGAAGCTTACCTGTATATAAAACATAAGAATGCATTATGGAGGTAAGTAAGGTACTCTGTCAATTAGCACACTTGTGTATGTCTGTCTGTCACTAAAAAAAAAAAAAAAAAAAATTCTTTGAAATTATTAGACTTAAGGTGGCTGAATCTGTAAAATTTAAAAATGGAAGCCTTTGAATGATTAGAACTAACTGCTGAGGTCACTAACTACTTGCATAAAATACATATGATTGATGAGAAATATAACTATGAGATCTACTAACACACACACACTTAAAATACAGCCTTAGTGTTCTAAATTGTCATTGTAGGTATATACTTTGGAGCGGATTGAGGCTCGATTCTGCCATCGCTGAAATCATAGCTAAGATTACAATTGACTTCAGTGGAAGTAGAGTTAGTCCAATGTGAAATGCTTTTGACAGGCTTGCCATCAAACCCTGAATAAGCCCATTGCTGCTGCAAGTTTTAGAAAATCCCACTGTCATGAAAATGCCTTTCTGGATCAGCCCCACATTTAGATGGGATGCTGAGACTTTTGTAAAGGGCCTTGCACTGTATTTGGTCCTCTTGAACTTCTGAATGTCTGCATCACGTTACCTGTTCAGCCTTCTCTCAGTGCAGTGTGTCTGGATGTGGCTCACTGGCATTATGGTGTTTTTGCTTTGGGTTTTCTGTAAAGGTGCTCCTTCTGGTGAAGTTTGAGACATTTATTTTTGTTCAGTCTCCCATTTATAGTGCACAGAGGAGTGTTTTGATGGGAAGTATCAATAACATATTGAATGTTTCTATGGACTGGATTTGAAAAACCTAAGCACCAATAATCAGTTTTGCTTCTTCAGATTTTATTAGTAGTACATTAGCAGATGGATATTCTTTTGTGATATCAGATATGCAAGTGTGTGAAAGTGCTAGCAATTCAATATAATAGCAGGGAATTTACTCTTCAATAAAGCAAAAGAAAATTTCACATCTGAACAAATTGAGTGATAAACTAACACTGAGTTATCAGCAGGTGGGGTGAACTCCTCTGTAGTAATTCCTTAGAAGTAATGAGAAATAGTAAAGAATGGAAATCTGTTTCTGTCACTTCAGAAAGAGAATGGTTTTGCTTGTTTTGAAATAGATGTTGCTGTTCACATTTCTGTCATCTACCTGCCTTTCTCTTTGTGTGGTTCTCTTCTTTTTGATTCAAGCTGCTTTTAGGTGTTGAGGGGAGGAGGGACAAGCATTTTCAGAGGTGGAATAATCTTAACTAATAATATGAGCGATGTACGATGCTTTCTGAAGAACAGGAACCAGTTTCTAAGCTAATCTTGCTGCTGTAGGTACAGTTTTGAACAGTGGAGCTGCATATGCGTGTGATAGTACTACAAAGTTTTGCTAGTGTAATTAATATCAGAATTTGGCTCATAGGTGCTGTGAAGACTTTGTGGCCATGTTTTGCACAAAAAATGTGTATGTGGTTGTTGTGGTTTTATACTGATGTGACTGAGATCAGCACCTACTTAAAGAATCAAAAAGCTATAATTGCACTGTGAATTTTAAGGTGTAATGCATACAGCATCTTACACATCCTTCGTACCAGGGCAAGCATATCTTGCGTATCTGTTACCAGTTCATAATGTAGCAGATGTGTTGCGTGTTTTCTGTGCTTTTCCTTGCTGCTGAACAAGGCTGTTTCCTCCCCCCAGTTCCAAATAAAAATGCTCAAAAAAGAAAAAAAAAAAGTGAATCCAGTTCTCTTACCCACACTGTAACATCCAATATTGTTGAGTGTTCTGAGGTTTGAAGATGAAAGAAACAGGCCGTAAGTTATGGAGTTAGAGGACAATATAAAGAAAATGACCTTTGGTATCATGCTTGCCGTATTCTGATGAATAAATTGAGTTTATGTTTAACATTCAGATAATATTCCTGGCAGAGCAAAACATTGCCACATTAAATGTTCAGATCAGAAATGTTCAATGCAGACTAAATTAAGTTGGATCTTAGGACAGCAAACTTAAAATGAGTAACATGTGGCAATATTTGATTTAACAAAGAAATGTTTCTTTTTCCTTTTTTATTTTTTTTTTTTCTTTTTACTGTAAGTTTAAAAGTATAAAGATACACATGCCACAATGCAGTGCCAGGAACGTTAACTGCTTTTGATCTCTCTCCTCGGATATTAACGTCTCCCCCTGAACAACCCCCCTTGTTAGGCGTCTTAAGAGTTTTCATACCAATAAAGATGCAGAGAACAGCAGTCTTTGCTTCTGTTTCTTCAGCTTGTTTTCTTAGTGTTGCATGATCTATGCCCTGGAGAGGTCAATTTTAATCAGCCCCCAGGCGCTGCTTAATATTTAGGGCCAAATTTTCAAAGAAGGCCTCAGTTGGATTTTGATTAGTGAGCGTATGATCATTTCTTGCACTGTTGAGCCTCCCAAACACATGTATGTTTTTGCCTGCCAAAGTACAGTACTAAACTCTTTGAAGTGAAGATGTGGTTGTCCATGCTAGTGACATGTGCGTTCTTTGTTTGCAAATTGGATAGTTGCACGTCTGTGTGTATCCGCCGTTGATTACGGTTGTACAGCTGCACCTGTATTTGATTGTGGGAATGAAAGGGTAGGTTTGCAACTGGAATTTATTTTTGGCAATACAGTACCAGTTTTCTGTGAGATTACTGTGATTCTCAGTCATTCCTGGTTTGCCATTTTTTGCAATTTGATCTTCTGGGAAGTATTCTACTCTGTAGAAACCTTAGTTGTGCTGGTATTGAGAGTAAAACATAGCTATATTGCCAGTGTTTTAATAAAAAGTTTCTCAGCTTCATGGGAGCATTGAATTCGCAGGGAAGATGCATAAATCTGGTCACCCTTGAAAAAGACCATTAGTCATTCAGGCTTAAGCAGTGTTTAAGGGACCAGGAACTTCATGCACAAGCCCCTTTAGCTGGCTGTGATGATTTCTCACTATTATAATTCCTGTAGGAATGCCAAGCATAAATGTAGAAAAAAATGCCTTTTGCAAGCCACAAATGTTGGTGCTAACAGAGAACTGTGTCCAAAATAGTAATGATTTACATAAGTATTGCAGAGCAGCAATACCCGGTACTTTGATGCCCCTTACATATACTTCACCGAGACAGGGGGACTGCTAAAAGATATCCCCAGTTATTACTTATGCATGTGGTTATATTCTGAAAGATTTGAAATATTTTAGTCAAGATCAGGACTCCGTATCTCTCTTATGGAAGAGGAATTGATGCCTGCCTGAAGGATTATTTCAGTCAAATATATTGGTGTTAGAGAAATACAGTCAATGCTGTCCAAACATGCCTCAAAATTGAAGGAGGGGATTTTCGATGTTACCCTGACTCCGTCAAACTTGCACCATTGCAACCAACTCAGATGTAAGTTGATTTTTTTTGTGGTTTGGGAAATCCCTTTGTAGTTCTCTATGCACAATTTCCAGAAAACCTACTTAGGAAATACATTAGCATCCAGGACATCCTTGAGGGAAACGGAATATTTTAGCTGTGGACTTTTCAGTGGGAGCAGCAGAGGACTGCTTTCTTCACAGACCTTTCCTCTGCTTGCAGCGTGCGTGCGCTGTGGGTTGCAGCCCTGCCCAACCTGCCAGGAGCAGCAATTGGAACGTAACTTTTGGCTTCAGTGTGAGCGGAAACAGGCCTGTGATGATTTAAAAAATGGGCAGGTTGGAAGGGAGCAATCAACTAGTAAAAGTTCATAACCATGCAATTATGGCATAGTGACTGTGCAAGCTGAAATTCATTGGCCATTTGAGGCTCTCCAAGACACATACCGGCCTCTGAGAATTTCTGTATTTATTTTTAATTTATTTCAGTCTTATTGAAGGTTCAGCTTTTGACATGTCTAATTCTACAGCATAGAGCTTCAAAGAGCATACAGCCAGAAGCTTTACTGAGTTGCCCAAGACTTCCTCTGTAGGTGTTCATGTATGTGTGTACAAATTCACTTATAGCCTGCAGGACATGCACTTTAACTTTCTAAAGTCATTCATTTGAAAAATACTGTTTTGCATGTAAGAATCTGGAACATAACTATCGTGAGGAAAAGAAATGCACAGTCAAAGAACATCATAGCTGCAAACTGATCTCGCTGCCACAGCTTATTCTGGACACTTTTAGGAGCTAAAAATAATATGTAAAGAATTGTTAGTTTTGGGAATGGCAGAAGTAGCATCCCCAGTCCTAGCATAGCCTAACAGTATCTTTGTAAAGTAAGTTAGCTTTGACAATTTTGTCTTATGATTGGTAATAGAAAGGAATTTAGAGTAAAAAAGAATTTACTGAGAAAAAGAATTAGAAGTCTGATAAAGAAGAGCAGGAAAAGGAGTTCATCATGATTACTTTGCTGCTTCACCTTTGTCTTGTATGAGAGGCTCCAAAATGCTACACTGCGTGCTGCTTTTTTTTTTTTTAAAAAAAAACTTTCTCAAACTATACAGGGATCTTGAATTATCTTTCAGGCACAGGAAAACCATCGAGATCTTGAAAGGACAGGTTTTTTAAAAAAACAGAAAGTGAAACAGAAAAAGCCTTCAGAGCACCTTATTGACCTTTGTTTTGGGTAAAGTTTTTTTGTCTGTTTTTAATACTGCTTATCCTTTGCAACATCCTGCGCTGTGTCTGAAAGGTAGCAGGAGAATCAAAGGAAGCAGCTAATAGGTGCTGGCTTACGCGGCTTCATCTGGGCACCATGCTGTTCAGACTGCGCCTGACGGGTTGAATACTAGTGTGTGTGGGAGTACCTGTCATTTGGGTTTACTGTTACATTCGCATTTGTAGGAAGAGAATAGAAGGACTGAAACATTTCTGTCATGTTGTTGACGTTCAGTACCAAAACAGCTCAGCCACAACAAAACCATACTGGTAATGAATAATGCTTACTGTACAACAGAAAGAAATTGTCTTCATTTTATAGGCCTTAAAGTTATTCTGTCTACTTGGTATAAGACACCCCAAATTCTTAGTAATTTCTTTTTATTGTCATTTGTGCTGACTCTCGAGTTCTAGCTTTGGTACTAAAGCAAGCAGGCGGCATTCTTTCACTCGGGTGTTGGGGATACATACTGTAGAAAACATTTCTTCTGATACAGAAGGTAATGAAAAATCTCCCAACACTGAAACAAAACTGTGTTACTAGAACCAATGACAGCTCGTCAGTGAAAAGTAGGATAACTTTCAGAGATGTGAAAGAGCAAATGCCATGCGAATTGAAATACGTGTGACTTGACTTAGTGTTGGCGATACAGTTGGTGACTTGGTTTTTTGTTTTGCTGCTTTGTTCAACATTGTAAAACTGCATTTGGATGGCTGTGGGGTATTTTGTGAGAAATTTAAGCAAATGAATGTATCGGCTGAAGATGACCATAGATTAGATTCTGTCATAGAAAACCCTTCCCAATATTGGAAGGTCTGTACCCTGGAGAACAGTTTGAAACTTTGATAGAGCAGGATGGATCCCAACAACTCAATCTTTAGCAGAGGAATCTCTTACAATGATACTTTAGTCAGGGCAAAGGCAACTTTAAAGACACTGTTTGCTAATATGTAGCCTTGAAGCTCACAATGCAAGCATCTGCCTTCGTCCGGCATGAAGCTCACAAGCCTTTCCAAGCCTCTTTCTAAAAGTCCTGCTGAGAGGAAAAGATAACTCCTCATCAGATATGACCTCAAACATCTCAGTTGCCCTCTGGCAGGTTTTCTGATATGAAAACTCTTACATTTGGTCACTGTGGGAATAAGGATTAGCTCTTAGAATTTACCAGCCTGGACTCAGTACCTTGCAAGCTCAGTGCAGTCTTGGGAAAGGAAGACTGTTCCCAGGTATATTTTAAAAACCATGACAGGTCATGCACTCATCTCCCACCCTTGCTCTGTTCCTCTCCAGGAGGGTCCCACGGGGGGCCCCCAAGGCCAAATCCCTGTTTATATCTATTCTTAGTGAACAATATAGCAGCAGTTCCCGGTGGCCTTCTTGTCTGGCTGGGCTCCCATCCTTCACCCCTGCTTCCACTGCAAGGCTGTACAACCTTGAGGAGAAAGAGACTGAGGCTATTGCCACAAGCAGAAAACTGCATTAACATGTTCATCAGCTACTAAGCTTTGTAAGATCATGTTACGATTACATATGCCAAATAGGAAACCTTAATGTTAAGATGGTCAGGTAGGTTGCTTAATGATTGTTTTGGAAAGGTTCATTCAAACAGAACATTGAACTTCACTGTAAATATCAAACAGTTTCAGCTGTTATACTAATAATATTCTCAGTGTCTTTTTTTTTTGAGAAAATGTGATCATTAAGTTATTGAAAAAGGTATGGGTTATTGTGAACTGAAATATCTCTTGTAATGCTATTTTGGCTGCTTGTCTGTGCTTGAAAGGCAGATCAGCTATAAGGAAAAACTCTTGGGTTTTGGTGTTTGATGCTACCAAAACAATCTGATTTCCGTCTCTGTATTGGCTGACTAGTGACAGAACACTGTCACAATGCTTTATTCAGCAAATTTAGTCTGGAAGTGCTGTATAATTTCTGTCGTCTTATACCACACTGCTGTCTGTCTTGATTATTTTCACCGTTGTGTTAACAGAGCCTTTGTGTCCCTTCTTAAAACAGACCTACAATGCTCTAAGATAATTTCCAAAAATAATTCTGCTGAGAAAGTCCCTGAACTTTCTTTCCTGTGGGCCAAATGCACACTTTGTCAGGCTTTCAAGGGTGTTTTTTTTTAGCAATAGTAACATTAAATACAAAACTGTGGGTGGGGCAGATTCTTTTTTTTCTATGAAACTTGTCATCAGCCTTCTGCCTAGCTGTGACCATCCTCTTGCAGAACTGGGTAAAACCAGACAGAAATGGGCACATCTATCATCTCTTATCACATAGTCCAGAATATACAGGGCTGTGCAGGCCTTGCTGTCTTAAACCCTCCTCTGTCTAGAGCCCTTCTTCAGTTGATGGTCGTTTTGAGTCTGCTGTTCTTTCTCACTTTCTGTTGAGAGGAACCATCCCCACGCTGAACCCATTAAAATGGATGGAAGTTGAGGTTGGAGAAAGTTTCCGAGATGCTGGTTTTGCTAAGGGTGTTTTTCCTTTATCTGCCAAGCCCGGCAGTAGCTCATGTTCTCAGATCAACCCTGAAGCTCTGTAACAGGTGACCTGCTAAGCCCGAAGCCGTTGTAGTAAAGCTGTCAAAATGTACAGCAAATTTGGACTCTCTACAAGCAGAATTTGAGAGCTGTCATTACACTGAAACCTTTGGTTCTTTAAGTCACATTCTATAATGTACAGTTCAATGAACAACATGTTAATGTTCTGTTTTCTAAATGTTGTTTTGACATTTAAATGTTCAAGACCATCTTGAGTTAATTAAATGTAGAAGCTTCTAAGTGAATGGATTGTGCTGACAACTCATCATCTAATTACCCATAATTAGGAGTAAAACAACATTAGCTAATAGAAATAATAAATAATTGTGATAGGGAATAAAATTCAAATGTGCTGTCCAGCAGCATGGCAATTTTTCTCCCCAGCAGAATTCATACATGAAAGCCCTGAATATAGTCCTATTTAATCACACACTGTACATGCATAGACATTATTCACTGAATGTTTTAGGTTAATAAGAGCTGGTCTGAAGATAGAAAATACTAAATGATGTTTTAGGCTGATGAACTCCAGAACCTGGGGCATTCTTGTTGGAACAAAATAATAAAGACAAAATAGATCCACAAGGAGTTTGAAGAGACAGAAAGATATTTTTGCTTCCTTTACTAATGTTGTCAACACCACTGAAAGAGGAGAAAAAAAAAAAAAATCAAAGGAACCAAGAAGTCAATTTGGTTTGATTTTTATCAGTGGTGTTTGCCAGTTGTTAGCTGGCAGGTTTTAAACTTGGAGAAATCAAGTGTGGGCAAGTTAAAATTGTTCACTTATCTTCAGGACAGTTGTGGAGACAATGTTTTCAGTCATTTTGCTTGAACATTTATCATCAGGAGTGGTTTTATTTACTTACGGAAATGTTAAACGAAAAGCATCTGTTCTTGACGACCTAGAAAATAATGTAGTGGAAACCTAGTTTTCTTTTTATGTTTAAAGCTAGGAAAAACTTTTAATTTGTGAGCTTTCTTCAGATCTATAGTTAGCAAAGTGTTTGTCTTACCTCAGTCTAATGAGGTATAGACTGTTTGCGGGAATGAGTTCCTTACCACAGGCATTACTACTTGCTGCCAATCTTTTTATTTGCAGTGCTTAATCTGTTTTTAACAAATGAATTATTTATCCATATCTTAGGTGAGGCGGAACCAATCCTTCCAAGTTCATTATTATATATGTAATATTTTCGTCTATATATTACTTAGTGTGCTTTGGAATAATAAAAATTGAAACAAGTAATGAGCTTTCAAGCAGGTAACAGATTCAGTTATGTATGTTCATTTTAATGTGTGCTTAATGTGCTTGTGTTTACCATCATTACTTACACAAAGAGAATTAGGAATATAAATACAAATGAAAAGTAACTACTTACGGCTAATGCCCAGCTTGGGACTACACTTAGAAAAAAACCTATAAGATTTGTTCAGGAATATGGTACAGATAGAAACGACAGCAATATTGATATGAACCCAAGGTAATGGGGATGTAAAAGTACATGTGATAGGTGCATATCTAACAGGCCTGCTGGACTGAGAAACAGACCACAAAGAACCCACAGAAAAACTGTCGGTAAAGAAGAAGAAAGGGAATAGAAATTTAATCTTTTTTTTATTTTTAAAACTGATTTTAATAAGGAATCTAAATTTGTGGTCACACTTGTTACATTTCCGTAATTATTCCAGTATTTTTGTTTTTACAAAAAAGGGAGAATGGCTATTGTAAAGTATTCCAGTTGTAAGATTTGAAGACAGCCTTTCATAATTATGTTTCTTTTTCCTTTACAACTTCTCATTTTCCAAGATCAATTTTTACTTCAAGAGATGATCCATAGATACTACCATGAATATTTATATTTACAGAATGAAGCAGGAACATTTGTAAATCCTTACCCTCTTAATTAATGCCAGTCTTCAAGGTTGTGTTTCCCAGTGATTGATAATAAAAAGGTTTCAGTGTGGCATGGTATCCTTTGCAGCATGAATCATACAAGACCATAAAATTGTTAGCTACATCATTATGGCTGAGTGTATTGTACTAAACGAGCACATACCAGAAAATGAAATGAATGTTTTATGTGTTCTCTCAGCTAGATTCAGGTAGTGTGCAAAATGTACCTCTCTGAACACATCATATCCCTAAATGTGTTTTTTAAAGTTTGCATAATTAATTTGAGTTAACTTTTTACTGATTGAACACAATGAATTTAATTCCATATGTCTTTATTTTATGTGCTGACTGGTTGAGAGCTTGAGTTGGCAGTCACGTTAATAGAGATAGAAACGTGCATGTTTTCCTGATTTCAGTAGCATTCTTTACACATATGAGGATCTATGTAAGCACTGACTAGGCAAGAAATTTTCCAGGCCAGCTATAATTAGATGAAAAAAAGTAGACTTTCAACTGTATTGATTTTGTTTTTAAAACAAGTCAGCTTTGTGGGGGTGGTGGGGTGGGACCCAGAAACCTTTGGTTAGAAAAGCTGCAGTAATATCTCATGGGAATTGTTGTTTCATGATTTCATGGTCATGTACTACTTTAGTGACTAGACCTCCTGGTCAGACATCTTGCATGACGCTTTATTGTTTTTTCTCTCCGAATGATGAGACCCTGTTGCAACATGGGAGATGTGGTCCAGGTGGAAACTTATATTTACATCTTAAGAGCATACAGAGTACAGGTAATCCGACACAACATTTTCTGTGAAATGTATCAGTGCCACAGCACCGAGGACAGTCTTAATACCTTCTGGACCACTTTCCTTGGGGTCTGATCTTACCTTTGGGATCTGTACAATACAAGCAGGAATAATCTTACTAAGATAAGTGAAAAATTGGACAACTACCAAGGATACCTTTGCCCACTATTAGTGGCTGATCAGGTAAAAATCACAGTGCGCACATTTTTTTACAAATGGATTCTTACAAAAGGCATAGCTTTGCTGATCTCGCATGGGTCCTGCATTACGTGCCTATTTCTCCTGCTGTCTGTTTTCTTCACTTCACTTCAATGTTCATATAGCATCTTTGACCATAAGATGCTGAAAATTGGACTCATCACTTTTTCTGACAATTAAGTGAAAATTTTCCTCTGTATGCTAGAACTGATGAAGACTTTTGTAAGGGTTTTTCTAGCCTTTACAGAATCATAGAGGTAGATCTAGGTCAGCAGATCTGAGACTTCTTGGCTTAGTCTGCTGTGTTGTCAGTTCTGTAGAGCCAGTCCCTCAACATTTCCAGCATGAGAAACTTTGAAATCTTTGCAGCCTCGAGGGATTTGCACTTCTTTTTCTAATGAGGTGGAGCCTCTAAAGGTACTAGAACTGAATCCTACAGATAGGATGGGATGAATCCACTCCAAATCAAGAGTTATATACTATGAAAGCAATGATCTTCCCTTGGAATTAATTCTATGCCATGTATGCTAAGCTAAAAATATTTCTGGTGTGACACTACAATATCATCCTCTATCAACCATCAGTCCCCTTTTTTTTCTGAGCAATAACATACCCTGATGGACAATATTGCATTTTATCAAAGTTGAAAAAATAAAAATCCTTCATCCTTTCTGCATAGTTATGATGCATTTTGCAAGGGAACAACAACAAAAAAATCCACAAAAGTCTAAACATATGGAGAAGGGGCAACTGTGTTTAGAGTAAAATCAGAAAATCAGTTTTACCTAATCTACTGCGTTTGGCCCATAGTCAATGCGGATGCTGTGTCAAATATTGCTGTAAATATTCCCTCTGAGCATACAAAAACAGGTGTTACAAAAATCCTTCAGATCACTCGCTTGACCTGTTAATTAAGTTTCACTGTTTACCTATGGAAAATTCTGAGGTTTACTTGGTATTGAGAGTACCCACAGGTTTGGATCCCTCCCCTTCTGAATTACCATGACTTAAAACCTCCTTAATCTTAAAGGGATTGATGAAGAAAGAATTGGAGAATCATATTGGAGATTCTATTTTTGCAGTATAATCTCATCTGCTATGGCAGAATCCTCTGGATAGAAATTGTTAACTTCCTGTTACTGTAAACGGTTTTTAATAACATCTTGTGTATCATTGTTCCTGCTTTTCATTTGGTAGCCAGCAATTTATAATTAGTACATTGGCAAGAACTGTATGATATTAATTCCCTTGTATTTGTCTTGAATTTGCAAGGAGCAGATTAGTACAGAAAGAATGCTTGTCCCTTTAAAACAGAGAGAGAATTTAATTACCATATCATTTTCTTTATTCCCTGAGTTTTGTTTTGCCAAACAGAGAAGCAGAGAAGACTGAGAGCTGTTGGGGTTTTGTGAGGAAAGGCAATCTGCAGATTAATACAGGTTTTATGAATTGCAGCAGAAATATAGGTGCAGCTAGGCTGGTACAGACCTGTTGTAAACAGAGGTAGGAGATTGTTGTGTTGGTTTTATTTTTTTTTTTACCTGAGCCACCTAATTAATTCTTGACAAGCTTGCTGAATTGTTTGTCAAATTAAAACAAAGAAACTCCCAAAGGAGAAGTCTACTAGAACAACTGTCAGGAAGAAGCACAAACTTTGGACACAGAAGGTCGCCTAAAGAGAGATTTATGCACTGAATAACATGTCTATTTTTCCAACTATATTAGTCCAATATAATATTTCACATTTGTCCTCATGCTTTGCTTTGTTTGGCCTTGAACCACTGCAGACGAGGTAGCAGTAGTGCTGAAAAAGTCCAAGTATTCATTAGTCATGATTTCAGGAAAGCATTTCAGAGTGGATGAATTCCCCTTGCAGGATCCTGGAGAGGGGAGTGCCACAGCCGTCATGGGTGCCACAGTAACAGAACAAGAATCTCAATGTTATGGGGAGAAACTGCTGGGTATTGGACCACTTCTAGTTGTACCTGGCAGTGTCAAACACTCCCCTCTCTGTGGGGAGAAAGAGGCATTAAAAAAAAGGGATATTAAACCAGGCTTTTGGGTGGTGGTGCTGGTGGAATTAAAATCATAAACTTTTTCACCAGAAGCACTTTAAGGAATTACCAGCAAGGTTTTAGGAGTGCTGTGCAGGCAGCCCTGATATTGGTTGGTTTTGCTTCTGGGCTGGAGGGGAGGAAAATGAGAAGACTTTTCCAGGGCAGTTGGCAGAGAGATGCAGGGCTGGTTCCTCTGCTCCCGGCTCTGGCAACAGCAGAGCTGTTCAGCCTCTCCCAGTTTTACACCTGGGACGGACAGCAGATTTTCATCTTCACCAGGCTGGAAATGAGAGTGAGGAAAACGGATGAAGTCAGTATTCCAGACCCTCACCTGTCTAGCGTCCAAGCTAAGCAATCAGATGGTGCAGTACTGTGTAAGAATTGCCATAGCTGGTCAGACAAGAGATTTGTCTCCCCGATATCTGTCTCAGAGTGCTCTGTCATGAACATCATGGGGAGATAAGAACAGAGCAAGTAATGCTTCCTCAGGATGCTCACCCCCATATAGGAGTTTGTTTCATGAGCAATTCTCAATTTAATAGCCCTGGATGCACTTTTTTCTTCAAAGAATTAATCTTTTTGCTTTTTGCAGCAGTGGAAACCATTAGCATCCATACTGTTCTGTCACAGGCAGTTGTGTGACTTAACCGGGTGTTGCATGAAGGGTGTCTCCATCGGTCGCCGTGAGCGTTCTGCACGCCTGCTGGTTGCATTTGGTGTCCCTGGTGCAGGGGCTGGGAGGAACCCACAGATGCTCAGTCCCTACGCGGTCTGGCCACTGCCTCTTCATCATATCACACTGACAAGCACCCTCCCCAGCAGAAAGCTGATATTTGCCTTTTACAGAAGTAAAACTAAAACCTTCGTGGGGAGAAAGTAGATGTTTTCCCATAGAAAATGTAGAGCTCTGAGAAGGGGGGGATTTTCCTTGGAAAAGATGCTCCTGTTTCAGATTGACTCTTTTCCAGCTACCTGTGAGCTCATTTGTCCCAAGTCCATTGGAAATCAGAGGGGAAAAAACCAGATCCCTCAAAAGGACTGTGTAGGTCCTTCTCAAGAGTGTGTAAACTTCAACTTAGTACCCCCCGCAGCTGTCATCTTTATACTGTTGTGTGAGACAGGAGTTCAGTGGAAATGTTAACAGTTGCTATTTATTTTTAAATGAAATATGCACACTTCTAATCTTGGCCTTTGGATAATAACACCCAAATTAAACTAACTTAGAATTTGGCAAATTTCCAGGCGCTTCCTTTTTTCTTTCATGCAGAGGTGCCTTTCATGAAGTGATTCACCTTCTGTTGGGGACAGTCTCAGAGAGGCAAATTGAATTAGGAGGAGGAGACATTCTAGTTTACAGAAGATAGGACTGTGATTTGAAAATTAAGGAATTTGTTCCCTTGCTAATACATGGACAGAATTCCCATCAACAGCAATGGAAACTGTGCACATGAAGAAAGAAAACTAGAGCGGTAAACTTCACTATAGCAATATTGCCTTCAGTGTATTTACATAGGATTCATAGTATTCTATGGGCAGCTGTGCAAACCTTGAAATATGTTTAGTAGGGTGCATTTGTATGCATATGAAATTACAGCAATTGAGTCCTCCTATTTAACTTGTATTTCTTCTTTTTAATTTTAAAGAAGACGTGCCACACTATTATCAGTCTTGTAATCCAGAGCGTGACCTCACTGAATGGAGGTGTTAATCTTGCAGGGAGCCCAAGGCTGATGCACTGGGGTCAGCTCGTCACCCTCGTGGATCTGAGGCCATGCAGGGGCTCTCCCCTCTGCCGTAGGTTGGGGACCAAGAGAGCTGCCGGTTTGCAGTGAGAAGATGGAGTGCTGCACTCCTAGTGCTAAATAACGCAGTGTAAGGCTCAGCTTTGCTAATTCTCATTTAATTCAGAATGAATCTCATTTGTATTTAGTGATGTTCCTTGAGACTGGATCTTGGAGTGAAGCAAATGTGACAATTCCAATTTATTTTTCTCTTTTTAAAGGGAAGGCAGGGGGAGAGGAGTGAAATTAAATGACAGTTTTTAACTATCCTGACTCCAGTGAAGATTCAACATAGGAGGGCAAAAAGATATTCCCCTTAAGATAACTCCTCTAATTTAAGTGTTCAGATTTTTTCTCGGTCGTAATATAAGGGCAGAGAGAAAGTTTCCTACATATTTTTTTTTTTCCTTCCCTCTGGGCAATGAGGGGTTCTAATTACACTAAAACCCCCTAGTATTGACTTTATAATAGCTTCCCCCTGCCTACATGGCTGCTGTATATAGAAGGCTGAAACATCTCAAATCATTACAATGGGAATAAGCTATTCTTTGAAGGAACATCCAAGATTTTCCAAATTTGACCAGTGTGGAAGTTTTATGAGAATGACTGTATTTTGTTCAAGTTAATTTCTCTGCTGCTCTTTTCTGTGTTGCCAGCAGAGTGAATACTATTACAGTACTTTCTTAACAGGAACGCTCTGTGCCAAAGGTTTTAAAATGTTTTATTTTAATGTCACAGATGATTAAATGCTTTAGTGTGACTGACAAGCTTTAGTAAATTTGTACAAATTAGATATACTAGCTCTTAGTAAAACAGATTTTCTAAACCTGTTTTGTGTGAGAAGAGAAGTAGCAGCTAATGATAGTAAAATACATTAAGATGCTGGCAAATTATAAAAAAAGCCACTTGCAGCTTAGCAGTAGCAATATAACAGCTCTCTGTGAGGGTCAGGTTGGAGACTGCCAATACAACAGAAACACACATAGGGTTTGCTGCGATATCATCTTTATTGTTGAGCAAGCTAAGTTGATGCTTCCTCAGGATTAGAATATCCACCAACTTGCTAGTAGGAGCAAAGCCACTGCTCTGTTCTCCTCTTGTCCCTTTTGGGGATGCTGGTACTACTGGAGACACCAGCTGTCAGCAATCTTAGTGTCCAGACTGGTATAAAAACCTCTAAGTAGGCCATAGCACCTCTGTTAATGCTTTTTTCTGTGTTAACTCAGGTGAACATGTAAGTACCCACTAAAGATCCAAGGAGGAAAGATCTGTTAGAGGCCCAAGTAAAGCTTTTCTGGTATGATTCTTGGGGAGAGAGGAGAAGAATGGGGGGGAAAAAGATCAAACCACTAAACCCAAAGCATCCCCTCACTAATGACAGAAGCTGTGCACATGTTTAGATACTTTGGTGTAGTAGGTGTTTTACAGCTAACGAAACTGAAGCAATACATGAAGCATGGATGGCTTCAGGTTTTCCAAGCTCCTAACTGAGCTTTTGTAGAAAGAAACTCAGAAATTCACCAACTTTCAAGGGAACTGAAGCCAACTTCTGGCCTATACACGCAGCTATGGGATTTTCTACAGGAAAAGAGACGGCATAGGGGACTTGCTGCTGTGATCGTGAGTTGGTTCTGTATGGTTATAGTTGCACCTGTGTGTTTGAAGGGATATTTAGGATGCTCTTGGTGCTGAGGCAGACAGAGCCATGGCTTGAATCCTCTTGGGCTGCAAAGCCAGCTGTACCTGGTCTCTTGTTCTGGCGGTGGGTCGTGCTGGTCAAAAGGAGGAAAGAGGATGCACATCTCAACAGCCCCGTGTTTTTAACAAAATGCTGTGGCTGCTGTATTTGGCAGAGCGCTGAATCTTGCAGTTGGATACCACGTAACCTGACGGAGGGTTAGGGGAGATAGACTGAGGAGATACCTCAGTTGAAGAGGTTTTTTGTTGTTGTGTGTTTTGTGGGTGTTGTTTTGTGTTTTGTGGTTTTTTTGCAAGAAAGGTGTCAAATTAATCATGTCCGTTTTGTACCTCTGTTTCCCATCCTTTGTGTGTGAAAGGTGAAACAGAAGCTCCTCACAGAGGAAACCTTCTGTTAGGTGTTTGTGCTGCATCCAGTCTTAACAGTGTTCCCATCTGCAGCCACAATTGCTATACCAATGATGTATGGTAGATACCTTTCAGGCTTGAGCATTAGTAGCAGCAACGTTATCATTTTATGTTTATACATCATTATGGTGTCAGTCATTTATATTTGCTTTTGAAGATAAGCATTTTCCTTAAAAATAATATGTTTTAAAGAAGCATTTTAAAGTTAACAGTCTCTGAATTTCTCTTCAGGATGAAAGGTAAGGGAGTGCATTTATCATTAAACCATGATCTAATAAGAAGAATAAATGATTCTTAAGAAAAAAAAATGTTATTAACAACGTTGTCTTTTTGATCTATGGAAAGATAAGTGTCCTCTAGTGGAGGTAGTACCCTCCTCTTCTTCCCTTATAAACCTTTGTTCTCTTCTGATGCATATTAAGCACCAGATGAAAAATTCTGTTTGTCTGTGGTCTAACAATGAAATACCTTGTAGGAAATGAAAAGGTCAAGCTTTCCCTGTCAGTGATTTATTATAAACAGTGCCTCCTTCTTTTATTTCCTGATACTTTGCATTTGGATTAGTGATGATACATCACCAGCTGCTAGATAAAATATGAAGTTGGGAAACTATGGTCAAACATTTCTGCTGAGGAATGACCCTGTAATCAGCTCCCAGCACACACAGGTCTCACTTGATTTATCAACCCAAACCTGGGATTCTAGAGAGGGATGAATTAGTTTAAAGATATCTAAGGGATAATAGCTAAAGCCAAAAGCGCTGTAGGAAAACCGTTTGTCACTGGCCTGCCCTGCCCTCCTTAATTGCAGAAAAATTGAGAGTGGATACGTTAGGCACCTGATATAAATCATTGGTCAAGTAACCAGCGATGTATCAAGTGGGGGAGTTGCAGGCCTTTTTTTTTTGCTTTTTGCAGGCAGGACACTTGCAGTTTTGATACCAAGAGGCTGTTGGGCCAATGTGGTTTAATGCACATCTGTCTCCGTGCTGACTTCACCTTGGCCCTCTGTATGACTTCATGCATTTTTTTTTTGTTCATTCCAGTTTCCGATGTGCTATTTTAAGTGTCGCTTTCTGTAGTTTTGCATTTGGGGACCATTTGTCCTAGTGCTTTTAGCTGAGGGTGTAACAAAAAAGGAATGTGCAATTGCCCAACACATGTTGTAAATACTCTCTTATTGCAGAACATATTTGAAAGTTTAGTGCTCGTGGAAGCAGTGTTACCAAATGAATTGAATATCTGCACCCCACGTTCATATTATTTTCATTCTCCAGTTGTTTAACTACATTTACCTCCCCAATAAATGCGCGTGCTTAACTTTACCAGCTTTGCACACAGTTTAGGTAGGGCTTAACGGTATTTGATTTCTAACATCATGTCCATGGTCTATGAAGCTAAGCACGTGCGTGTACACAAATTGGCATGATTGTGGAACCTTCTGCTATGAGCATCTTGCCTTCCAGTGCACATCAGGGAACAATTAGAGATTAATTCAGTCCATGTAATCTGTACATTTGAAAAAAGCTGTGCAAGAATAACAACACATTTTTTTGTCCCTCAATCTAACTGTAGTTATGAGAATTTTCAGAGATATGGTCCAAAGAATGCATAATGGTACGTCCCCTATGCCAGTATTTATTCTTATTCCATGTGGCTGTGTTTGTGCCTCTTTTCCTGTATAATGTAACTTTGCTAAGAATTAATTTTGCAGCCTAAGTAAAAATCCAATTGATTGCTTCTCTGTTTGCTTATTTGTCGCTTGGATAACATCCTAGTGAGCATGGTGCAGAATCCGTTGTAATCCTGTAAACGAATCGGTGTACTGCAAATTACCTCAAACAAGCAGGAAGGAGAACCCACAGGATCAGAGAAGGGCGTAGGACGGAGAGGACCTCTGGAGGTCGCAGCCTGCCCTTCTCAACCTGGTTAACACTGAGCATGTATTTTAAGTGCCCTTGGCTAGAAACTGTAAAAATATTAAGGGAGTCAGGCACTTGATTTCTACCCACTTCTAAGGAGACTTAGACACTTAACTACCTTATATTGCTGTTGTTTTTTCTGGTTTTAAATTTCATCATTGCACTGAAAAATTGGATGTGCTTAACGACATTGCTGATTATGGATCAAAATGTCTTTAGAATTGGGCATTAGTGAATAAAACATTAAAAATATTACTTGCTCAATGTAAGTGCAATTTTTCAAGGCTAAGTTATGTTAACAGAATTTATTATTAAATTGTGTTGTAATTCTTTTAAGCTAATGCATGAAAATGACCTCAAAATCAGATCAAACCTAGTTAAGAAGGTGATTATCTAAGTCCCTAAATGTCTTTCATCCAGAAGCTCTAAAAGAAAGAATAAGACTTCATCCAGTCTAGAGAACACGAGCATCATAATTTTAACCACAAAGAAAATCAATTTCAGAAAAAAAGAGCAGAAAAACCAACAACAAACATTTGTCCATGTTAAGTGACTTTTGCCCACCATTATTAGCATGTGTTTTATGGTGTATTGAGCACTTAGTTCCCTGTATGAAGGTGAAGCACTACTGCAAATTGCTACACCAGGAGGACACTCTTTTAAGATTGAATCACAGGGGCACCGTGAAATTTTTGGTTGCGAATGCTTGTCAGCGTGCTGTAAAGGATAATGGAATTTGATTTCACAAAGCATATTTCATACTCAAGGTGTCCCAAACCACTCTACAGATGAATGAGTTAAATGCTGGAGAAGCGGTGACTGTGTAGGTAAATGTGGTGCCTATTATGTACTCGGCGATAGCTTACACACAGCTGTGGACAATGGAAACAGGTTTTCTCTTTTATTATCGAGGGTCACCCAGGTTAGCCCCTGTTCTTTTTGAAAAGCACTCTGGGATTTCTAATTTCCACCTGGATGATCACCAGAGACAGACAGAAAGGGCCACAGTTTAATGCTTCACCGAAAGGATGGATGAATGATTGTTGGATGATTAATGGCTGGTCTGTGCTGAAAGATGACAGCCTGTTATAATGGAGATAGCTAACATGTAATTTTCTGCATACTGCAGTTTCACAGCCTCAGCATTCCCACATAGCGGGCATTTCATGTGGGTAAAAGACACAACAATGAAGACATAGTTTTTGGTTAGAGTTTGTCCCCTTCTCGCCAGAGCGCAGCATTTCTGGTGAAACACACTCCGCTCTGCTTGTGCTGGTTTTGTGCTACAGACTGTTGCTAGAGGGGTGTTTTACAGAGGCTGGCAAATGCCTTGGCTTAAAAGTAAGCAGAGCGTCAACAAGAAATAATTCAGGGAGGCCAGAGGTATCTTTTATCACATATCCGAATTTTTGCTCGCTGGCCATGTGACATTGAGAACATTATTTATCGAAACCAGGTCTGAGGTTTGCTGACGGACTAATGCAGCTGGCTCTGCAGCCAGCGAGTTGTGGAGCTGTGCAGGGAGCACAGACACCCAGTCACCGCCCTCAGTGGGGCTGATGCTCTGTCACCCTGTTGCATCCTTGAACCCTGAGGTTTGGAGGTTTTTGATAATTAGATCAATTGTTACTATTACTGGTTTGTTGATTACTATAGAGTGATTATTATGGAAAAAAGAACCAACAACCAAATTTCACAAATGGTTTGCTTGATTTGAATGTGGTTTTTTCCACTTGAAAATCTTCTTTCCATTAGGTTAATCTAGAGCATGTTCATAGTCAAAAGTTGTACTATGCCCTTGTTTACAGAAAGGCAATCTCAGTTGTACCCAAAACTTTTTTAGAACCAAAGTCATAATTTCACATAGGTGCACAGTACTGCAAGAAGTCTTCTATGAGTGAGGGCAGAGAGATAACTTCTGGTGGTTTTGTGACTGGTCACTGTGCCATTTTCAGTCATTAACACTAGACCTGGGTGCTGTTGCGTCACCTGGCAGGTCTAATTGAACTGGGTTTGGCATGATGATGTTTTTGTTGAATGAGTCAAAGCACATTACAGAGACTTTGTCCTAGCTCTGTGCTTTTATGGTGACTATAGAAGGACACACTGTACTTTATCTAGCATAAACTCTGAGTGGTACAGACAGATGATACCTATTCCAGTATGCGCTCTGCTAGTACAAAATTATCCCGTCAAAAAATTTTGATCAAATCTGAACTGGCAGAGTGAGGTTATACCAGACCAGCACTTTATAGCATGTGGCTATAGCAATTTTTTAGCTACTGCTAGAAGTCTTAAAGGCTGCTTTACTGTATTGATTAATCATAGCTTTAGAAACCATTTCTCAATTTTGAAACATTCTGATTAGAAATCCTTAATGGGAACCTAATATTTATTGGAAAACTTGAGTTGCTTTTCTCTATATTATTTTTTTATGGAAACTGTGTTTTCCTTAAATGACCTTCTATTTTTTTATACAATTTCAAAGTTGCTGGAAAACATAGGAGTGTGTGTGTGTTTCTCCATCAGAAGCCAAGATGTTAAAAAAAAAAAATCATTTTGGTCGATGCTCTATGGAAAAAAATACTTAGCTTTTCCAGTAAAGTTCACTTTTAAGTAGCTAACTTCCAGAAAACTTTAAATATCTTTTAATAAATCTGATTAATGAAAGGAACTTGCAACTACTTACAGATATTCTATGAGCAAAACAAATATACAAATCTTATAATTTGATGTCATTTGTTACCCTAAGTAAAAGGTTCATTACCATATGTACATGTATAAAATATAGAAACCCAAGGACCAGATTATCAGAGGTACTGAAGACATAATAATAAAACTGTGTTGATGTATACTGTTTACAATTGGTTGACTATTGGAAAGTTTGTGTTGAAAATGGCATCAAAAAGTTTTTATAGGTACCTACATCTATTTATAATCTGCTAAGCTTAGAAAATCCATTGGTGTATCTTTCTCTTATCTAAGGAGTTTTTCAATGATAGAAGATTCATGTGAATTTTATTTCATTTTTAATTAAAAATAATGGATTGTTCAGTTGTATTGATTATTTCTCTTTTCAGGTGTTAAAATTAGAGCACAGCAGAATTGATCCTGCTGTCCTAGTTCATTCACAGTTTAGTGACTTTTGGGAAGTGGAAATAAAGGAGAACTCAGCTTATAAGGCTTGATCCTATTGTCACGTATACACAGAACCATAGGTAATAAAAATACTGACGCACTGTTACGAGGCAGAGACTGAGTAAAATTTAAGTCACTTCATGTGGGTGTTTTTATCTTAGTGTGAAGAAATGAAGCATTCATCATTTGTAAAAAGACTGGATCTCAGTATTGTGTGTTTTATTAGTGTTTCTTGGTATTTTGCAGTGGTTTACTTAATAGATTAAGGACCAAAATAGGTATTTTTTTGCAAATTGTGCTATTAACTTAAAACATATCTATGATTTAAGAGGATTTTCTGACTTTTTCTTTTGTATCTTCTAAGTATCTTTATTGACTAATAGCATCTGACATAGATTTTCATTTAATCGAAAGGATTGTGAAGTGCTTTATGTACTTAATGATGTCCTTTCAAATCACTGCCCTGTAATGAAGTCTCTCAGGTTGTCTATTCAGAAAAACAGAAGCTTGGGACAAGAAACAAAGACTACCACAGGCTTTAAGACTGCAGCAATAATGTAGGTCAGTAGAATGGAAATTTGTAATCTGACTGAAGCTCCAGGGTTAATATCCTGAATGTTTCTAGAGCACTGGAAGGCATATCAGATCTTTAACATAGCGGCATACTGCCACCTAACATCACAGAAAGTATAAATTCAGTTCATATTCACAGCAGATCCAGTCAGGAATGTTTCCCGTGTTTTAGACTGTCCATCCAAACTACTTAAACATATTTGGTGGGGATCATAGGTCAGAGTTGCTTTTACAAGGGCTAGAACCAAACCAACCATTTGGATAGAGGCAATCCATCTGGGAGTGAATGAGCTCTGAAGTTGATTAAATTGTCTCAAAATTAGCCTTGGATCATCTTACTCCAAAGACCTGCATGACGCTTGCTTCCCTTCCTTTCACAAACACCTGAGCACCTGGCAAGGACAGGCATTCCATCTGGGATGCAGCCAGAGAAGTCCCTGCCTCCCTGTGGTTACTATGCCTTAAATCTAGTAGCAGACTTACCGATACATTCATTTCCTACAACTTTTCTGTCCCAAGGACATTTACTGGTTTAAGTAATTCAGAAAACAGGTCTTTGGTGAGAAACCTCATCCTGATGGAAAAGGAATAGGGTCTGTTTATGAGAGCAGCTTACCCAGCTGAGTATGAGGAAGGAGGACAGCAGTCTTCCAAAGTATATTCTGAAGAAGACTTAAGGGGCATCGAAAGGGATAAGTGGAAAGAAGTCACATGGTTTAGCCTTTCATGAGCAGAGATGTCTCTTGGGACTTCTTGTGCTATAGCTAAGGTAAGGGGAATGTTTGACTCAGTGACGGCTATGCAGGTACCAACACCTCTTCCTTCACACATTTAGAGGTTGTTTGACAATCTCCCATCTGCGTATTGACACATCTTGACCCTGTTTACTTGTAGGATCTGACAGGATCACAGGTTAATGCGGCAGGCTGCAATACATTTAAGATAGAAATAGATTCACATTTCTACTTTAGTGCTCAGGTCAATGGAGTCACTTCAGAATTACATTTATGTTGCTGAGAGAAGAATTTGGCCAATCGCCCACTCTGTCCAGCACATTAAATTTAAAAATAATTTAGCTAATAGTTGTGAATACACATTTCCTGCCAATAATGTTAGAATACCCCCTTGCCAGGAGATGTTTCTGACCTCACTTTGAGTCTCGCCTCGTAGTGGTACTAGCCAGTAAGCCTTTCCAGTGCTTCATTGTTAGTACTTGACATACCAGCTTTCCTGGTGGCAGTTTTAGTTATATGTGTGTTGGAGACAAGAAAAATAAGCCCTCTCAAATGTATGCTGTTTATAAAAAGCGAGGTTGCATTTTTGGTTGATTTATTTAAAGTAGGTTTTAAATATATTGCTTAAAACTTATAAGGAAGTTGAAAAAGAGCACCTGAGTTAAGAAATTAGTGTCCTGTGTACAGTACTCAACAACAGATTAATTTAAAGACATAATGATTAAAGAGCAAACAAGCAAGCAAAGCCCAGAGTCCTTACTCCTATTTTCATCATTGATCATAGGCTTGTTCTTGAGTTCAGTGGTAAGAACTTTGAGAAAGACCTTACCCCGAACAGTATCAAGTAACAAAGGCTTCGCCTTCTGGGTCAATGGCAAAACTCCACACTAAAGTACTTCAGAATTAGAGCTGGTCCATACTGAAGCTCTGTGGGAGGCTTATTGGAAGTCCTTGATAAGGAGTAAATTTTAAATAGAGTAAACTCTTGTTCTTATGTTTGTTTTAATGAAAAAGATTAGGAAAACAATTTTCTTTTTAAAAGTTTAACTCTCATGTTTATGCAATAGTAGGACTTTGTGTTTAAAACCAGGTAATATGATTAAATTATTTATGTAGCAGCTTTCATGTTGTTTTTTTTCTATGGATTTATTAGCATGTCAGTTTGTATGCGGGAAGCCAGATTCTTTTGTGTATAGCGCAGTGCTCAAAGGAACCCCTGTTTGGACTCTCAAATCAGCACTTAAGGTGCAACCCTCTGTAGGATTCATACCATTTCTGCCCCGAAACAGCCAGATTTATAATCTGAGTTTCCTTTTTCAGCCTAATGCATTCGGTAGGGGTAATTTCTTCAGGGACCCACGGCATTCTTCGTATGGCACAGGCAAGAGTTGAGTTCATACATCCAAAAGGTCCTCTGGCATCCTCGAGCAATGTGTTAGACTTCTTTGTATTCTTCTGTACATGTGGGTTTCAGGTTTGGGATATGACAGCACTTCTACGTGCAGAGCAAACTGTTAACATGTCATTTGTTCAACGCAAACTGCCTGCGACAGTACAGTCTAGCTAAACAAGAGATTACGCTATCAGTCTGTGTAAGTATGTCTGAAGTCCCTTGGCTGTGGAAAATACAAGGGTCTTCCCCTAGCAGACAAAATGTGCTCTTTACTGCAGAAAGAAAATATGCATAATCGTAGAGAGAGCTAAAATGTGATCCAATGGTATTTTTATGGGCAGTATGACCTAGGAAAGCTTTGACCAAAACTGGAATCAGTCCCCAGTATGTTTGACGTTTCTTCAATGGGTACATTGCCCTAATCTGGTTTCTGTGTTTTTCTTCTAAATCTTTCTTTGCCACTTCTTGAGTTATCCGATAGTATATAGCCTCTATCAACCTTTTTTCCTCATGTTATGTCTATTTAACCCTTGACAATCACAACTCATGTGGCATGGCTGTCCCACCATGCTTGCTACAATTTTCTTTTCTCATCTATTAAAGCTACAAGGAAGCGTGTTAATGCATCTTTTTACCAATCAAATCTGCCACTTTATAAAAATACAGTGAAGTAAATCTCTGTTCTTTAGACTTCAGTTTTGTGACTGACCAGTAGATCTGGCAGCTCTGCAAATATATGAACAACAGGCTGTGACCTTCAAGGTAAACTCTGCTCCAGGTAATGTCACTAGGACTAGTTCAATGTCTAAAGTCAGGAAGAGAACTGTTTCTTTTAATTCCCACAGATTGTTCACTAGGCTGCTTAAGTGGTATGAAAAAAATCTTTTTGGATATTAAACTAGTTGTCAAGCAGCTGAAATGCCAAAATGTAAGCAAGGTATCAAACTATTGAGAAATATTGGCACCGTTAGATGTTATTGGTTTGGAAATTTGTCAACCCATGCCAGTAAGTCAAATATCTTTCTTATTGACCACATACAGTTATGGTGGAAATATTCTTTGACCATCTTCTTGAACTACTTTTGTCTATTCTTTGCTTATTAGAGAGAACAGAATCCATGGATTAGTTACTCTTCTTGTCCTTTCCGTGGATAGAATTAAAGTTTTATTTAGGAAATGAAGCAATGTCTGTGGTACACAAGCCTTCATTTGATGAAAGAGAAATAGCTGGAATGTGGTGACCAGAAGGTCTGCCTAGGACTGGATTTCAGAGATTTGTTGATTTGCTAACAGGACGTATGATCTTTCACATTATCGACTTGGTTTCACCCACTCAAATCTGTTTGCTGATAAACTCTGGATGAACAACTTGCTTATATCAGTCAGGGTAATTTTTTAAAGGTTTACAAAGTTTTAATTTAAATATCCCTGTGTTTCAGTACTGCATTACACAACATACATTTTCCACATTACTGATCTACCCATTTGTATTCTTAATTACACATTTTCCAGGACTGCATTTTTCTATAAATTGTTCATGCCACATTAAAATGGCTGTGAATTACATATACTTCATTCTGTACAGAGAATATGCTGCATTCCTCTTTCAGATGCAACATGAATTCTTTTAATTTGCAATTTCCCATCTGGTTCAGCGGGGAACTAAAACTTTAAAACCAAAATCAAATACACTGTGTTAAATTTGGGTTCATAAATTCAGTAGCAATATGTTTACGCTCCACTAGTAAACAGTTCCTGCCACCTCAGGTGATAATGTATTTTAAATTTTGTTATAAATATAAATATTTCATACAAATGTTTTAAATATCTTCATCTTATTATTAATGATTTACAAGCTCATTATTTATAAGAAAATACAAAACAAAGGGGCATTATAAATTGACTTAGAATTATCATGGCTTTTATGTTTAATGGTGAGATTCTGTATGTTACAAAATTTCAGTCACTTGTCTAAGGAAACGATGTTCCTTTGAAGTCTGCTTTCCTGAAGTCAAAGATTACATATTGCTTGTTGCTTGAGAATTTAAAATCTAAGCATTGAGTGATTCAACTATTATAAAGATTAGATATAGAACTGACCATCACCCATATTGCTTCTGACACCAGTTTTACTTCCCACAGGGCATCTTACTAGGTGTTAGCAAGACCAGTTTCTTTCCTCCATAAAATAACAGAAGATTGGACCTCTCCTTTGATAAGCACAGGCAGATTATGTATTATACATTTAAGGTCATGGTTGACCTTTGCAGATGCATAAATGAAAAAAGCAGCTGTTTGAATTGCACTTTCCAGTCCCTTGGGTTTCGAAATTAGGATGCTATTTAATATGTGCTTATTTAGTGGCTGGGGTTTGTTAGCCCCTTTCTAAGCATCGAAGAAGACAGAATCCTTCCTAAAGGATCTTGCAAGCTATGAGAAGAAAAAGGAGGTAGAGGTTAAGGCCCGGGGAAAAAAAAATGGACACAGTTGTATATGATTTTCTTTCCCTCTTCAAAACAGCAGTGGTCTCATGAGCAAATTACTGAATGTGTACACATTAGTGTGTGCATAAGATAACTTCAAATACTTCCTGCTATGTTTTGTGCTCCCTGATTCTGAAATATTCTGGATCTTTGCAAGGTTTTGTAGGGCTTCTCTCTATATATGCATGTAATCATTTTGTAAATATTGCAACAGGAAATGTCACCAGTGCATTATGTGCCCTGTTTCTTAAATCATGAAGATGCTTGCGAGAGCTGACCTAGTAGGCCCTGTGTGGCTGGATATAGCAGTGCCATATGGCAGATCTGCATTGATGTCCTCCTCCTGTTTCCAGAGCTGCAGGGCACCCAGTTCTTCCTGGTATGAGGAGAGCTGCCTCGGGTTTGGTACTTTGGAAAGAATAAATACTGTGGGTGGAATTCAGGTGTATCGTCAGAGAGGTTCAGAACAGCCTAGGCTGAAGTGGTTTGAAAAGGGTAACTAAAGAGAATTCCAGTGAAGGAAATACTACTGAATTTGTTCCCATGTACAAAGCACCCATTTAGCCTGCTGTCTTATGTAACATTGCTAAATACTCCTCGCTGTCCCCAGCAAGTGTTCTTGGGGACTTGTGGTCGGATCGCTGGGTTTGCTCCTCCTGGAAACACTGTGGGATGTTGTCTGACCTTTATTTCCCAATGACATAGCACAAATATTTATTTAAATGCCATTTTTGTACTGAAAATAGGATAGCTTGTTATGGTGGATCATGTCAAGTTAGCGTTGCTAGCATGTTGCCTTCATAATGCGGATACATTAAACAAACAGGGTTGGAGACACTGGTGATGACGAACAGTCACGTAAGTGTCTGCTACACCTCTGTGTAAAGTGGGCTCTAACTTTTTTTTTAGTCTCATAGAGTAACATTCTCAGTGGATCATCTTACCGAAGTGCAAAGGTTAGAAACCCAGTGAAACCATTTGACTTTTTCCAAAGGTACATTATAGAGCCTCGTAAGCTATAATAATAGGAATCCGAAAACATGGGAGGGTGACCAGTTATACTTAAATCTGGTCAGTGTTTTATTTTATGTGGTTGTACTCTGGCTATTTTTTGACTTGTTTGGATCATACTGGCTAAGTGTTCCTGTCCAGTAATACTCATTTTACCCCAACCAGCTATTTAAACCAAGGATATGCTGGTTTTGCTATTGGATAGAAGGACAAGCACTTCCATTATGGTTAGTTGTTTTGTGGATTTTGGTACCCACCCATTTATTTTGGTTTGTCCTAATCTATATTTATCTATGGATGACAAGATGAACTTGAAAAAAGAACATGTTTAAAGTTGCATACCAGCTCCCAGGATATAAATCATATTGGGCTTTCAGCTCTTTCAAGCTTTCATAAACAGTGCTTGCTGAGAGACTGAATCATATTTTTCTGTGACTTCAGTTCATGTCAAACATTTAATTTTTAACAACAGTGGTCAGTTTCCTGATGTGAACACATGACGCTGGCCCCAGAGACTTAGCTTTCTTTAGCTGTCATCATAATAATTTTTCTTTTTAAAGGTACGCTCACAGCAAAATTAGAACTGGGTTAAAGGCTTGGAAAGTAGTTCAGACCACAGTGGTGTAAAGCAATGGTCTGCTTGCAGTGAGAGTGGAAACTGCGGACTGAGCCCTGCTCAGCTTGCTTAAAAAAAAAAAATAAATGGACGCATTAGAGTTAGTCAATGACATACCACTCTGAGCAGGCAAAGGCAAAGGTTGACCTCTGTTACGCTGTTTGAAGGACTAGATTGTCGTCTGTTTGTATTAAAACTCACTGTAGAGACGCGACAAGAGCTGGCGAAGAGCATGCTGTGGGATCCAGTGCCTCCTGGGGAAGCTAAAGTGGTGCAAGGATTCATTGTGGAGTCCTCCTCTTGCTTCTCCCCTTAGGACAAACAGCTCTAACTCAAACAGGAACTGTTTCAGGCAGGACTTGCGGTTTCTGTTGCACAGGGAGGTCAGGCTAGTTTATTACAGTGGTTCCTTCTAGCCCTATATTTAAATATACAACAGGGAACACAGGAATACATTAAGCATGTTTGATTCCCAAATCTCTCTGTTACTCCTAGGGCCCCCTCGCAAATTCCTGTTTGCGCCTTGGTTTTATGATTTTCCGAGAATCTCTTCTACAACTCTCTCCTCATGTTTTCTAATTAATTTATGCGGAGCTGGGACGGAAATGGCGGTTTTTCCCCTTCACATGCCAAAGGCCTATTTGCAAACTGCCTTCCCTTCAGGGAGAAGTAGACGGTGCCATAGTGGTAAGGTGCCCTTCCTATGCCCCACCTCTTCTTTCTTCAATGCAGCTTCAAAATTGAAAGTCAGCAAAATAGAAATGGGTGGTAGACATCGATTTTGGGGGATTTAGTAGTTAAACTCATTGCTTTTTTTTTTCCACCTGAGTCACAAAGATGGCCAATAATAGATTTTACTAAGAGCTTAATACAAAATCTGTTGAAATTGATCAAAAGGTGCCTGATGGCTCCAATTATGTATCACACCTCAAATGAGTGCAGAATAGGAGCAGCTCACTCACCTTCAAAAAAAAAAAAACCACCAACCCCAAACCAACAAAAAAACCCTCAACAAACCAAACAAAAACCCCAAAATAAAGCAAAAAAAATCCCATGCTACCTGGATATCAATATAAATTTCTTAACTTTTTCTACTTCCAGTACCTTTGGATTCACTGTAATTGTTTAGGATTTGAATTTTCTGGAGAGGAAAGAAATCTTCTCAAAACGGCAGTAATTTTTTTAGTGTCTGACTTGAGACTTTAGAAAATGTCCTTGTTTTTCCACATGAGTGAAAGAAACCCGAGCATAATCTTGCATTGTTATATTTTTGTGATTATTTCCTTTGCAAGCTGGAAAAAAATGAAGCTCTGGATTGTATGTGCGTTTGCATAATGCAGATTTAGAATCATAGAATCATTTAGGTTGGAAAGGACCTTGAAGATCATCGAGTCCAACCGTAAACCTAGCGTGGCCAAGTCATTTTTCTAATCTTACTCTTCTCACTCATAATTCAGACTTCTCAGTCTGATTTCATGCTAATTTAGACTTCCAACTTTCTATATTTTGTCAACATGGAAAACATTACGGTAAGTGACATGGAGCCAGATTTACCCTCTTGCAATTCCAAAGTGACTTCAGTAAATCACTGGATTTCTTTTGGTGTCTATGTGGGAATGGAGTTTAGCTTGTAATATACGGTTTTCAGTTTTAGAGCTATCATAACAGTAACTAATCTACCTCCTCGTGAGGAGGTAGATTTATTTTGAGCGGGTGAAAGGACACCAGTACAGAGAAGAGCTTTTGGCCTGTATATAAATAGATCTAGCTTGACAGTGTAACAGTAGCTCTGACTTTGCTTTTGCAAAGGAAGACCAGTTAAGGGAGGGGGAAGACTAGGTTTCTCCAATGCATTCATTTAGTAATCAAACATTTATATAAAGACATCTTAGTTTATTTTGAAGTCATGTCCTCATACTGGTTTTTTTGGTCTCTTTAGAACATTTTATTCAACAGTTTTGCTCTTGCTGCCTTTTCTTTTCTTCTAAGGATTCCTCCAAACGCTGTGAGGTACACTGAAGTTCAGCAGTTCCCTTCGCCATCATTGCATGAGCAGACTTCATTCTCAAAACAGTTACTTGGCAGCACATGGCAACAGAGTCGTATCTGAAACCTTCTGTCACTGAGTGGGCTTGTCAGAGACAGTCACTTCTGATCTTGACTTCTACACTGTATTTGGCGTTTGAAAGTGTTAGTGTTGGGTTGGTTTTGGTCTTTTTTTCTATTTTCTAACTATGCAGCCAAAGATTTGATTATGATATTTTGATGTTTTTGAAGTGTTATTTTTCAGTATCGTAAATTCAAAATTCACAATAATAATTCCCCACTCAGGCATTTAAACTGTTAGTCCATTATTTTAATTCTTTATTTCTATTTTAGAGGAAAAGAAAAGAAAAAAAAACACCAAAAACCAAAATAAAAAACCCCCAAAACCCCAAACCAAACCAAAAAAAAAAACAACACACCAACTTAGAAAATTGTCCTAGCCACTTTTCTGGTAAATACTAGAAAAACTGAACTTTGTGCTACTGCCCAATGTGAGACTTAAAGTTAATCTTCTGAAAAGCAATACATTGGTGATTTGGCACACCTCTTCTTGTTCATCAATATATGATATTTCCCCATGACCCTAGGATGTCTGTGGGAACAGAGACCCCACATTTCCCACACATTTAATTTTCTTCCAGTGTTTGAGATACTGTTTTGCCTTTGTTCTCGTGAGTCTTTGCACAGGACCCTGCTAGTGCAGGCGAGGAGGAAGTGGGTGGTTTTATGAACTACGCAGTGGCACGTGCACCTGATGGGTGCAGGCAGTCCGTAAGTCCAAGCCCTGATGGCTCAGGAACAGGACTGCCATGGAGCAAGCAATCACATGTAAGTGTGGGTTGCAAGGGGGCAAGCTAGTTGGGCAACTGAGATATCCATTGGAAATCTGTTGGTCAGATGATGGTCCTTCACCATTTTTTTTCAAAATTAATGTACAGACCCTCAGAACATTTTAGTAGTGAGAAATTGGCATTTTCTCCCAGAAGCATGTTTCACAGGAAAATTTCTGAGCAACTACCATTATGATTTATAAAGCCCTCAAACCAGGCTACCCAGGAGACCACCTGTGAGTTTATGCCACAATGGAGATGAATGGAAACACCTGACCTGCTCAGCCCTTGTTACTCAATCTCTCCCCTGCACTGCTGTTCCCCTGTCCCAGCCTGCTGACATCCATCAGCCTTCTGGGCACGTTATGCGTTGGAACGAACGTTCTTGGAAGCTAGCATGCAGTCTGAAAAGCGTGGGATTTCAACTGTAGTGGTTTTCTGGGTGGAGATGAAGCAAAATGTGGGAGAATAGGCCAAGGAATTGCAGTTTTGGACTACTACTGTGCAAGTCAGGTAACATTGGTTTTTTTGGCGTGAATCAAGGCTGTTGTTTGATGAGAAGGTTTTGGGCATATATACATACACAATTCACAAAGGTACATAAAATCCTTTTAGTGTGGTATAGTACATTATTTTTTCTGTAGCAAAAATGATTGAATGTGATCCCTGAATAAAAATATGAAGAACTTCCTTCAGCTTCAGTAGGGACTGAACAGGCAGGATCAGCTCTAGGAAGCAGATCTGTTGAGTAAGCATGCATCACTTTTCCATAGTCTGCTTTCCTGTCACAAGACAAAATAAACAGAGATACCACAAATTGGTTAGTCTGTCTCTCTGTTTAATTTTGTTGAGGTAATACTTGTTCCAGCCCTCCTAGCCAACCAATTTCCTATTGTTTTTTTTTCTTGCACTTTCTTCTACTTTTGATCTTCTTCCAGTTAACATCCAGTTCTGATAAGGAAAAAGGATCCTTCTCCATAGGTGGCCACCCACGGCTTGCTGTACATAGACCAACAGAGCTGGTCCTTTCACAAAGCGCACCCATCCCTCAAGTACAGCCTCCTCTGGGGGACGGAGCAGTTATTCTCCAATAACTCTGTGCAGAATGATTTGAACCTAGCACATGAACAATCATTGGAAATTATGGCTATGATGCTGTACATGATTACAGTGTTGACATAAGCATTTTTCTTTGTGGAAAAACTTCACAAGACCGTTTATGGCTGTAAGTGGCTGGCATTTGGGTTTAGATCTGCACCAAAAGTTACCTCTAATTACAGAGTGCCCCCTGCTGAGCTCCTGCTTGGTGCTAAGGCAGAGTGGAGAGTGCCATCTGCTGCTCCTTACCTATAAATAAATTATTCTCCATTGGTATTTCAAGTGCTTTAGTGTTGCTGTTGTGAATGCTGGCGTTTGAGGTCAGTTGCTGGACTGTGTGTTTGCCAGCCTTGCGTCTCTGCGCTGGGGTGTGCACGTTGCATCACAGCTGCAGGCAAAGGATGCGTGTCCCATGGAGAGGAAGGCCCCAACAGATAACTCCTCAGCAGTGCTCTGCAGGTGTAGTAAAGCTTGATGCCCTGCATAAAATGGTGTTATCATCATCCATTATAACACATTACATGCAGCTGTCGGTGATGTCAGTGGTAGTTCTTCAACCTGTTTTCCTGCAGAAGTTGACCTGCTTGTGGGTATTCAGAGAGGCTGGGTATCTTGAAGTGTGTGCGTTGGGGCTAAATGCTGATGGAAGGAGAGGAGAACTTGAGAGGAAGATTTTTGTAAATTCAGAGTTGAACAGAAAAGAAAATATGATCTACCATTACTGGTCCCAGAGGTTAGAGCCTCAAAGGTTACTTTAACGGTTGCTATTCGTGTATCTGCAATGCAGAACAAGCTACTCTGGTATAAGTTGTACAACTCAGGATGCATATTCCTCAGCTGTAAATAGATGTATTGTGGATTCTTATATTTTTTTTATCACATGGGCAAGTTTGGTTCTTTCCTAATCCTTTCCTCTCTAATCCATACCCCACCTTTGGCAATCGCGTCCTTAGTTCCTCTAGAATGGAACTGCAATACCAACAGCTTGCAGCACCTTGTGAAATGTTTCCCAGCTTTTCCAAACAGGGGGCTTTTATCTACTTGCCTGCCTCATGAGCAAGGACTTTAGCTGCTTAAACTGGCTGCTTGACAAATACAGCTTTAAAAAAAACAGAGAGGTGAGGGGGAGGAGGATCAGCTTGTGAGAGAGGTTTTATTGGTTCTTTCACTAAAGGGAAAAAGAATATTTCATACAGTAATATAGAAGTACTGCTTTGGTGGGGTTCATGTTGCACATCACACTAAATGTCTGCATACATATGGGATTGCAACATGTTAGAGAGAAAGCGCTTTGTCTCAGTTTAAGCCTAGAAATTAAATGTAGAAAAACTTTGGACACTCACAAGTGTGCATTGGTAGGAGCTTTTCTTGATATACAGTTTTGAATTCTGTCTTATCCTTTTACTCCTCTTGAAAGCCTTAGTCTTTGCTTTTAAGTGGGGAACAGCAATATACTAATTTCCATGGCAAAACCCCACTGTCTCCATTACTTAAACAATGGTTTTCCTAGACCAAGGAAGAGTGAGAGCAGTGACTGTGTAAATTGCAATAAGTGGTTTTGCACCATAAATCAAGCAATCAATGAAATTGAGTTCTTGGCTTGAAAAGCCAAAAGGTGGGCTCACTTTCCTGAAAAGCATTGCTACAGACTCCAGAGGTGTAAATCTTCATCATATTAAATTGCAGTGGAGCCAGTGAGACATAGGATAAGAGAGATACCTATCAGGAAAGAGGGACCTCTGCCTTTCTCACCCTTCATGGTCTAATAGGAGAATATTCTCCTTGCCGAGTCCAGCAAACTTATTTATGCCTGCATCCAGATCTGTTGTTCAATATCATGTTAGTAAGACCACATCAATTTGTCCGTGTTATTTTAATCTTACAAATATTGAAACCCAGTTTCTGCTCTTTGAACAAAGTTTGAGGTAATTGGTTACTTGTTCCATATTTTGGATGAAGGAGGTTGATTTTGTTTTTACACGATAGGCAAGAAATCCCAAGGGCATATATAATGGTATAAAGCACTACAGGGCCATATGAATGACCATAAGGTAGGCGAAAGACAGCATTTTAAAGAACACCCAGAAATTGGGCTTTTAATTATGTCTTCATATATTCAGCAAAACCAACATTTATGCTGTGTTGCTGTATCACTGCAGAGCTGTTGATATTTAAGCTTTTCTTTTGCCTAAGCACGAACGAATCTAAAAGGCTTTCTAAATCATCACAAAGACCACAGAATTGTAATGTGTAGCTCTGCCTTTTTGCTGTTTATTGTTGTGTATAATTGTGCTTTAAAACTCCACTAATGCAGCAATCCTTCCCCTTCTATTTGTGGATTTTTTAAAGTATATTTCATTGAACATATTTGTATTGTACTATTTCCGCTATACTTAACACTATGCCTAATATTTAAACAGTAGAATACTACTCCTGGGATGAGAATTCTTCAAATGAGAAATGAGAGTGAGAACTACCTAGTGCTCAGTCATGGGAAACAGGACTTTTTTTTTTTAATGCATTAGAATGATCAGAGGTGCTTAATTTTGATTTTTCTTCTTTCCTAAGATTCACTGTATTTTACATGTATTTGTAAGTGCGTAAAGTTAGGAACAACTGTGAAAAAGCTGAAATCCACTCTTACAAATGCTGTGACCATTTTCTTTTCTCTCTTGTTGCATAATGAGTATAACTGGCCAGAAAATGATCCTTTGTCCTAAAAGAGTCAAGCTTTTGAAATTTTTATTATGATGCAAAATCTGAATGAAAGAGCAGGTGCATGCAGTGTGTCTCAATCTCTCCTGTTGGAGTTGTTCCACTCGGTATAAATAATTGAATGTTCAACTGGCCATGAGTGGGGGGGGGCAGGAATACAGCCAGTGAGCAAGAATGACGATATAGCCCAGTGGCCAGCACAACCATCTGGGCTACAGGGAAACCCAGGCTCAGTTCCTTCTTCTGAGTTATGCGAAGATGTCCATATTTCTTGCAGGAGCATCCTAATCACTAGGCTAAGGACTGTTTTGGAGCCACTTTCACTCGCTTGTGTGTGTCTAATTGGGCATTATTTCCTGTCAGAAGGTTATGAGGGCAAACTTTTCCTGAAGAGTTAGTGTTTTTCAATGGGGAAAAAGAATTTTGTCATATTTTCAGCCACATCTAATAATGTATAGGATTTATAATATTAGCTTGTTATGGCTTCCAATGCACATCAGTTAGTCAAGCTTAAGATGAATACAATGAAATAACTTATAGGGGAACTAGAACTCAGGAATTTAATTTGCAAGAATAGGGTATAATATCATCTATTTCCTACAGCTGCTTAGTTTCTAAATTTGGTATCTTAAAACTGTTGGAGTTGCTATAATTTCAGATAAAATGTCTTCCCACAGGCAAAAGATAATTTTTCATAAGCTTTTTAAAAACTAATAAAGTAGTAATCTACAGTATTTTATTATTTAGAACCCCAGCCTGGGGGATATGATTTGCAAAGATTTTTTTATATCTCAATTCAGGGTATACTTGTGAGCAGCCTGCGTGAATATATCTGTCAGTCTTTTCTATAGGCTTTTTTTCTTTCTACCAAATGCTGTCTACATTCAGTCCATAGAAACACTACCACCTCTTTAAGCGGTAATGCTCCCTGCAGAGTTTTTAGCCTGTAGGAGATATGATTAGGGGGTGATAGTGTTAAGCACTCCTCCTGTATCTGCTGGCCCACTATGATAACCTTAGGGTTACAATGCATGTCTGACAAATTCAATTCCATTGTGACTAGCGCCTTATGGCAATTTAGGAGGCTTATTCATCATTTTACAACAGACTTCTGTCAGGGATTTTGCTTATTTGCCCTTCACTGGTGTACAGTAGTTGTAGGTTTATCTCTAGGAGTCCAGCCCTAATAACCAATAACAAAGTGCTTAAGCTCTAAGCTTGTGAGAAATGGACTTGCATTATACTCCAACTGCACCTTAGCTCTTGACTGATAAGACAATGTGTCTTTGAGAGAAGGAAGGATTTGTATGAACTGATCCTTTACGGTACGGTGTATGCATTGGTAGAAGATACAGTGAAGTACGTTGTGTTCTAACCATCCAGATCCTAGCTTTTTACATAGAAAATGCATCCTTGCCATCATTAGAAATGTTTCCTTTAAAATGTGAAAGTGAAGAGATATCTTGCCTTGGAAATTTCACTACAAAGTTGTTTGTAACGATGATGTGGGATTTAGAAGAACTGAGGTACTTTTGATGAAATACCCATGATTATGGTTTAAATTACACAGATTTATTCAAGGAACAACAAAAGTTTTTTTTATTATTATTCAGAAAAAAAATCTGGATGTTAATTAGGTAGTGGTTCCAGATGAAATCCAGGAGAGAGGGGGAAAAAAAAATGCTACACACATTTTAATAACCTAGAGAATTTTAAGTGGCGAACCATATTGTTTACTATATATCAGTCTGAAGAATAAAGAATAAAAGCGCATGAATAGACAGGCACACAGCATGGAAGAATAGCACCATACACCCTTGCTAAAGTGCATTGTATATTCAGGGTTTAGATCTTCCACCCAGCAGATTTAGAGCATGAGGGGGCAACATTTGAGAAGTGTGTACTGAACAAACACAAACATGAGGATTGCCTTTTTTCAGTTTTAAGTGTGAAAACATTAGCTCTCCCTCTATGCCTTTGAAGTCTTCTCTTTCTAGCAAAGCTCTGGCAGGAGGGAGGTCTTTCAATTAGTTTCTCACCCATAATGATTTCTTTGAGAAATTTTAATCAGGTTTTCCATCACAGAGTGCATTTGTTGCTGGTACTTGATCTTTTGGCCAGCTGAAGCTTCTGTGGTCCTTTGTCTCTTGAGCAGTTGGGTCTTTCATAAACTTTCTGGAGTAGTTATTAATCGCAGAACTTTTCTACCTTTTTTTGAGGTGCAAAACTGTGCACAGAGTAAAATAGCAATGTAGTGACATGAGCTAATTATCTGCAATGTTATCGAGATAAGAGATAGCATGTTAGCAGTAATGCCTACAACAGCGTAATTACTTTCCTTTTCCATTATTTTGTAGTAAGCATGTAATTAGCTCACTGTACCAGAAGCTGTCTGCTTTTTATGGCAACCTGTACCACTAATGACTAGAAAAGTTTGTGTAAGTGATCTGTAGCCTTTACGCTCGTAGAGTAGCACGAAGTAATTTGAAGGGGCAGCTGTATTCTTGCCCCTTCTGTAGAGGTAAAGGGTAAGAAAGAAGAGGCTGACAAAGCTGTAGGAGCAGGAGGACTGAAACCTTTGCTACAGCTTCACAAAACCGTTTAGTAAAGTGCTAACCACTTCATACAGTTTCCTCTGAATTAAAATATATGTGTCTGTCCTTATTCTCTTGACTCTAGTCTGCTTTAAAGAATTTTGCATGATTCAGTAAGCGTTGATTCCCTTAAACAATATAATTTATTCTGACTCTCTGATTTTCAAAGGGGATGCTTTCTTATAAAAGCAGAACTTCAGGAAGGAAGGGGCTCAGCAGGGCCAGATTATTCATTATGAAAGAGACGTTCTTCTGTGGGGCATTTTTCAGGGATGATGTCCTCTTGCAAAGAATTCCTCTCTGATGCTAGGGAGATGCGTTCCTTCCCTGTTATGCCTATTGCAGTTCTCTGTCAGTGAAAAGGCAGGTCACCGGTGGTCTCCCGGAGCTGGGGCTGCCATACCCACTGGGTCTTGCTGGGCAGGAGGGAGGCTGACGCTTGGGAGAAGTTGCTGTGAGGAGGAGGAAGGGCGGAGCAGAGCTGAGTCCCTGCAGAGCTGCACACTACGTACCCAAGGTCACAGCGATGGAATTGGTTTAGGACAATGCCACTGCAGACAACGGGGCACAGCGAAAAACACTCGATGCTATTATACTAAATTATTTCTGCTTCATAAAAGCTGGCTTTTGTGGATACAAGTGAAATCTCCCATGTGCACAGTACTTTAGACTAGCAGGAAAGAAAAAAATATAAGTGTTGTACACATTTGAAAGTTGGATTGGGAATTTTTTGCTGCTGCATTCCACCCTCCAAGCCTCAATTTAAGTACAAAGTCACTAAATTTGGGGGGTAAAGAACATGCATTTTATCACCATTCCCTCCTACTTAATTCCAATCCTGTTAGTTAATTATAGATGCTACTTTTTCAGATAATATTGCATAATTCAACAGAAAACAAAAAAGCTCTGTAAAAAAGTGGTTATTAAATTCAGCTTTAGATATTTGATATGGTTTCCAAGTACCTCTTTATTTATTTGAAAAAAGGAATCCTCTTGAAATGTGCTCTTTCTTCTTCCCCTCTGTGGCCTTGGAGCTGGTCCCTCTGAACACTGCTTGTACATTAATTATTATGGTAAGTAGGGAAGATCAGGTGATAACATGAATACTCTTAAAGCACATCACCATGACTTTAAGGTAGTCAGCAGTACTACATGGTTGTGAGCTAGATGCTGCCCGATTGATTTATTTTTTTAACACACCAGTAAAAACAAGGCATTCTTTAGCTCCCATTTGGTCCCTTCTCATCCTGGTCTTTGCAGAGAGCCCCCTCTCGCTGCAGCTGCTGTTCCTTGTGCTCCATGACTTGCCCCGTTGTGCGCAGGAGGCAGCAAAATGAGGACCTCGGAACAGAAGCCTCCTCTACGCTGCCGGACTGGTCGTGCCAAAAGTCGCCTAGGTTTAATTCCATTGAAATCAGTGAAGTTATACCTGGCATTATTTGGGGTCCGTTCTCAACCGTTGCGTTGCTCACTGATTTTATAGAGTTTCACATGTGTTTTTTGTCCTCTCAGAGCTGTGTGTGTTTGAGCAGGACTTCTGTGAGTGCAAGGCAGAGGAAGGCCCCCAGCATGACCTACTCGATCTTTTTCTTTCCTCTCAAGTGCTAGTAGTAAGGCACTCTGCCTTCACAACCAGAGGGGACCCTGTTGCTAGGATGAAGGGGAGATGCATGAAGACTAAGTAATTTAGTCCTTAGAAGCAAGATTATTAATGTTCTGGATGTTTTAGGGTGTTCTAAAATTTTGGCAGATCATGATACTTTGTGAAGACACATGTTTTTCACTGGCAACATTAAGAAGGTTTAACCGGATGTCGCAAGTTCAAATAGTGCAGCAACAGAAAATTTATTCCCAATGCTTCCTTATCAGGCATTGATTTGATCAGATTACTCATAGCTAGAAGGGTCAGATTATAGTTTGTTGCTGTCCTAACTCAGTTTCATTGACTAAGATCTCTATTTTCCTTCCTTTTGATTTCAGTTTCGGTATAGTTCTAGCACAGCAAAATTTGCTGTCAAGTAAAATAATTTAAAAGCCAATTGCTGTTTTTACCCGAGTTTCTCTTTATCTCAACACAGTGCTGGGACTCCAGATCAGATTCTGTTCTCACTTCCATCTGTTGTCTGTGATCTGGTGGTGTTGAATAGATAAAACCTCATAAGTTCTCCCATGCTTGGCTTGAGGAATGTCACGTACCTCTGTGGCTGCTTTTCTTTGCCTTCTTGCCTACTTTCTAGATAAAATATTATGTAAAAGCAAGGAAGAGAAGGTAAACATACTGAAACTTCCATCAAGTGTCCTGTCTCCTGAAGACCAGGATGCTAGGCTGCAGTAATGCTGGTGGTTTTGATATGCGTTAGCTGTAGACTTTTTGCTGCCATTCAGGCATGCAGCTCTGTTGGGATCTTACTCTGCATCTCCCCATTGAATTAAAAAAAAAAAATAATTTGGCAGAGCAATAGAAAAGTGTCAACAAAATCTATGGATTTTAAAAGGTAAAATATTTACAAACCATTTGTAGACGATTACTTGAATACGGCAAATATTTGCTCTACTTGCAAATTGGCTACTTGAATACTCTGCATAAAATCACATGGAGTTACATAAAACATGGGAGAATGCAATAGTTTGATGTATTTTGTTGCACTTATAAACCTGAAAACTTTATTTTGGGTAGCAAAAAGGATGAAGCAATAAATGGCTGTCCTTTTTTCTCATTACAACTGGTTTGGCACCAAATTCAAGAGGACTGGGTCTGGTGGACAATACAATAGACCGTATTGGCCTCTGCATACTCCAGTGCTGAGTTGCACGATGGATGTGTGTTCTATGGCATTTCTGCTTGTCCTAGTTACTGGTTACTCCTCCATAAAGGTTTCATTATAAAAAGTTTAAGTATTTGAGGTGGGAAAGGGATTAAAGGTATTTTGAGCCATCTGTAAAATAGTTTTGAACATCTACTGTACATTTAATCAGCAAAGCAAGAAAAGAGGTGTACTCCAAATAATCAAACATGTGTCAAAAAAGTTAGTTATCTTTGTATTAACTTTGTAAAGCTGTAATGCTGGTCTGGTTTACAGTCATGGAAGAGATCATTTGCCTTTCTAGTATGATATTTTAAACCCACAGAGTCTGTGAATGTTGATAGCTTAACACTGCTGAAGTACTTTGTACAAGACTTATGCCATTATATAGGCAGAATAACTTCCCCGTTTAGAGGAATATTGCTATTTTATAAACTGATGTAGCTCTTCATTTGCCTTACCATTGCATAACTAAGAACAAGGAAAGTAGGAAGGGAAAGTATTGTTTCTCACACTTAGAGAAATATGATATAGCTGCAAAGGACCCTATATTTTTTTTTCTGAGGAGTTACTCAGAAATTATAGCAATGGCTGCCTTTAAAGTATGTATCTGCAGGTGTTAAGACACCTCGCTTGCAGGCTAGTAACCGTTCCTTCCATAGGGCACAAAGCCAGCGCTCAGACCTACCAATAAAGTAAGATTAATTTCAATGTGTGTTTTTAGGGAGTAGTTTAATTACTCTTATTAAAAGAGAACAACGAGAGAGCAGGTAAGTTATCTGTGGTCTTGGTGGCCCTTCTCCTAAAACAGCAATTATACCACTGCTGATACACTAAGCTAATCTAATTTTTAATTTGTGTTTTTGAAAAGTACGTGTTTGGTTCCGGGACATTTGTCAGTGTGTTGCCGAACTGTGACTTGGCAGAAAGTGCCTGTCACTGCCGTTGTGCTAATTAATCAGTTCCATAGGAGGCAAAGGTGATGGCAGCCTCCATGGCCTTGGTGACTGTCCCCCCTCTCACAGGTCGTTCAGGCCACGATGGGGAAAGTTTGGTGCCTCTGGTAGTTGCAGAACAGCAGAGGGAAGTAGGGGCCAACAACCTCCAAACCCCAAGTTTGTCTGTAATTCCTCCCAGCTTTCTGGAGTAGCCCTGCAGTGTGCCTGGAGATCAGTTAGTAGAGGGCACAAACCCTCTTTGCCTTAGGTGACTTTTCTTAGCAGAAAGTGTTCTATGAAAGTCTTCCTCACCACCACTTATGACTCAAGATCCTTTGCCATCCTGCTAGATCAAGTAAATGATATTAATTGAGGATCTCTCACAGACCTTGAGGAACTTTTTGGTGATATCTGTGGTCAGTCAGGGAGGGCAATACAAACGTTGGGGTTCAGTACTACTCCTAGTGAAATTGATAGCATTGGCCTTGAGAAGATCGGGATTTGATTTAGCACTGTGACAGAAGCCACCTGTGGAGTGCCCAGTGTTTTCTTTGCTGACACATAAAGCATGTCCTAATAAAGGGGTGGAGTGGAGGAACTGCAGCATGAGGATTTCAACAGTTCTTAATCAATCTTCTGGTTTGGGAGCTGAAGGAGATACACTTCTGTGCTAAAGACAATGTGGCTCAAAAATCTGTAGTTTTAACAGTAGTGGGAACACAAGAAAAGAGGTAAGTATATAGAGTTATGTAGCTATGTATATATTAGTGTTATACGATACATCTAAAGGTATTTGTGTGTATTGGAACAAAGGCTATGGTGTAGAGTGGAAATGATACAGAAATCTTTTGAGAAATCATGAAATTTCACATGAGGAGCTCCCCTCTGAAAGTGAAAACAAAAGAGAAAAAAGGGTTAACCCCAAACTTTTGCTAAAAGATGTCTTAAAGAAGATTACACAAAGCACTTTCATCATCGGAAATCCTTCTAATATGCAAATGTATTTGGAATAAGAATTGGGTAAAAGAAAAGTAGTTTGATTAATGGAACCTGTCCTTTATAGTTTTCTTGCAACGCGTAAGGCTCTGTGTCGTGTCTGTGTGTGTGCGCGTGTTTCAGCAGCAGCATAAGCATGCTGGCAAAAGCCACTGCCAAGTCTCATTAATTGCAACTCCCGCAGACTTATTCAGCCATAGAACTCTTATTTGTGGTGTAGTTTTACATTAATTTGGGACTTGGGTTTCCTTTAGATTTCAAACTGCATAGAGCAAAGTGTATCCTATTTAAAGGGAGGAAAAAACAGAAGGCAGCTAGATCTTAGGAGAGAAGCAAGATGATTTGCACCTTAAATTCATTAGGATTACTATATGGTCTCATTTTTGTTGACAAGTGCAGTCCAAACCCCCCAATAAGTGAGAAATTTCCTATCCAGAGTATTGTTTCAGCCAAAGCTGTGTAATTGCCCAATATCATAGGCATAAACGGCAGGAGGGCAAAGGAGTTCAGTCAAGACCCCCCAGTGTTTGTGTTTGGTATGAAACACTCCATACAAAAATAATGATTTTGGCTCCTTGAGCCTCCCCCCAGTAGTATTTTCAAAAACTTTGCCAGTTGCTGTTGTACTTTGTTCTCCAAGAGTACACTGAAGAAAATGCAGCTTCACTAAAGAGTGGCCAAAGGTTAGACATTTGTGGGGAAATAAAGGAATTCTTTGTAAGTATCAAAGATCTGTGCAAATACACAAATTTATTTTTGATAGTATCTGGTGTGTTTCCAACAAGGCTGAGCTGTCCACCACTTCTAAAATTGTCATTATTTCTGACTGGCTTTAATTTTTGCAACCGTTCTCTGAATAACAATGACTGCTTAAGACATTTGTTAAAAGTCACTGATGTTAATTTTACACATGAAAAAAAATCTAATCGAGCACTTTTGTAGATTCTCACCATTAAGTTAATATTATGGACTTTTAACGGATGTTTTAATTAAGCTCTCCTATTAATTGGAAGATTTCTCAAATTAAAACCAGATCCTTTGTGGCCAGTATTTCCTTTTGCACTTTTAATTTAAAACTTGGAAATATTAACCAATGATGGACGAGTCATAAATGCAGGCAAGAAAAAGCTTCACTTTTTATGTTGGTGTCACTTGGAGATGAGCTATTGTGATTGAGGGAAGTTCTCCAAGTGCACTGAGGGAGAGGAAACGAAAGGTTTATATGGTAGGAAAAAAGCGTGTATTTATTGATCCTTCCATCTGTCATATAAGTATGCTGTATATCAAATCTGTGGTCTCCTAGGAATTTCAGTATCCTGAATGTGGACACTGAAGTGCCTTTAATTAAAATACTACTTTGAATATATTTTGTTTCTATAGTTTACTGTTTGTTTTTAAACTATTAAAATATGGCAGAAATGGAACTGATGGACATCAAAGTACTTCAAAAGATCCATTGTTTCTCAACACAGTGACTTAAATTCTTATTTTATGTATGAGGAAAGCAAGGCAAAGTTCTTTTTAGTATCTTATCTACAGATTTGGGAACAGAACTTGACTTGGTCCCCTGAGCTAACTGCTAAGAAAACACATTTCCTAAGAAATCCAAAAGCGGAAACGATTCAAATAAGTGGGAGAAGGAAAGGGGAGACTGAAGCTATGACATGACTTTGAACTTTCAAGTCCCTCAAATTGCAGCTCAAACTGTTGTCAAACACAACTGCACAAAGGCAGGTTGAAAAGGTGTTGGGAAGGTTTGGGATGGCAGTCTGTATTTATCAGTTCTAAGGTCTGTATTTTAATTTTATATGCATATATCATGGATATTTTTTATCATATATAGATAAAGATGATGTAAATATCTCATATATGAGGGATTATATATATATAAAATTACATACTGCTGAGATTAGGAAAATAAGAACTGTTATCTGGGGTCAGCCCAATGGCCTGTGTTGGCAGATGTCCTGTTTCAAACAGTGGCCGCTATCTGGTGATCCAGAAATTGTTTATCCCACTTAATGGAAAATGAAGTAATTACAAGACGATGCAGAAAATCTTTCTAACCCCATGGAGACAGTTGCTGGCCTACATTCTCATGCATGTGGATTGATAGTCACATGTTTGTCTTGTCTTGCTGAGAGTTACTTAAAGCTTTGAGAAACAGAAAATAACTCCAAGGATCTTGAGGTGAATTCATCCCAGCTGTAACTTGACTAGGAAAAATCTCTTCCAGAAATTAATACCGCCTTTATATATTCAAGAAGTGACTTGTACAGGCACATGCCCTCCAACAGACCTCTCTGCAATTTCAATTGGAGCGTTTTCACCTTTGGTAATGGAAACCTTCACATCTTATGGAGCACCTCTGGGAGCACTTTCTTGGGTAGAGTCTGCGAACGCAGGTTTTGGGTAACAGCCAGAGGTTGAGGAACCCACCAGGTTGAATCCCTGTCCTGGCACACATAAGGGGTCACCAGTGAATTGGGTCATCCTGGCTGCTCTTTGGGTGCAGTGTTGGGGTTTCCCCTTCAGAAGGCTTCACTGTCAGTGTGTTTCCAGAAGGAAAAGGTATTACAACTCCTTTGTTCAAGCTGCAGTGGGCTAGGTGTAGTTTCACTGAAGGCAGCAGACTTTGGTCTGAACCTGTACGTTTTAGTCTTTCTAGGTACGAGTCGTTAAAAGAGCTGAATATTTTTGTTACTTTTTTTTTTAATGGGCTCAGTAGCTTGGTAAAATAGGGTCATTACCACACAAGAGATCAAGCTCTTTCACCCTCTTGATCTTTTTTGATCTTGAAAAAGGTCAGAAGAATAAAAGTCTTACTGGGAATAACTGGGGATAAAAGTCTTAAGAGAAGTTCTTTAGTGGCAATTTTTAATGTTAGTATCTCTTCGCCCCCCCCC
>NW_009607749.1:179220-190259 GCF_000690535.1 Cariama cristata
CCCCCCCCCGCATTGTTGTACAACTCAAGCATGGAGAAGAATAGCTTTAGTTAGGTTTGTGCTTTTGTATGTAGTCATGTACTTGGGAGCAGACCTGAAAGCTAAATCTTTGTTTTCTGCTGGCTATGTATTTCTTCCAAGGTCCCAGCTCAAGTGAGTGATATCTTTGTGGCTGCAAAACCCTAAGGGGGACCCCTGCATACACTCAGAAATACAATTGCAAAAAGCTCATTCTTTTATACAGCGGATTACTTTTAGATTTACTTCGATGTGATCTGTACAGATTCCCTTCATCTAAGGGGAGGTCTGATTCTCTTAGCTGACTTACGCAGCCACACACCAAGAGAGCCTTATTTTGTAGAAGCCAAATCTCATTAATGGCAATCTGCTGCCCATCTTTTAATTAGCCAAAGAATTGGTGACATTTTACAACCACAGCAGTGGCAATAAAGTAGCATTGTAATATAAAATAAGATGAAGTGTCCACCAGAATTGAAAGCCTCCATTTATCTACATTAGTCTACTGACTGGATTCTCATTTTATATGGGGAATGGATAGATCTATTTTTATTTTGTCACAAATACACAAAAAGCTAATCTTTTTAACTTCTGAAATATCTTCAGAGTTAGCTAACTTGGAGATTTGGAAACGGTACAGATTTCAAACTAAGTGTGAAACCTTATTTTACTGTCTGCGTTCCGTGGGTATGATGTAAATACTAACCGATCTTTTAATGAAGCCATGAACCTTAAGAAGATTTATCGAAATATTCCCAATATTTAAAATTTAAAGCCACTACCTTTTTTTGGCAGAATTTTCAGGGCCATACACTGTGGGTACGCAGGGCTTGCCTATTAACTTAATTACAAATTTTGTGGTGTATTCTTCCTATTTGTGTGCTGATTTTATCAGATACAGGAAAAATTGTATTATTTACATTGTATACTGCTTGGTATAAAGACTTCTCTCCCTTGTGGTTTATAATACACTGAGTTCTATAGGGATTCATAAACAATTTGTGCTGTGATCATTGTCCACTTATTTTTCTTTGTTTTATGGAATACATTTTATGCTGCAGTTTCAGCGTATGTCTTTGTGATTCAGTAAGCTTACCTAGTCCAGAATCAATACTTAGATTTTCCTTCCCCATAATAGTAAAGGGCATATAAAATGCATGAGACAAAGTAATCTCTTTCTAAAGATATGGATTAAAATTGAAACTGCACTTAGAAATGTGAAAAATTTAATGAAGAGTTTTGAGTTTGGGACAGTTGTCTGTGATATAGAGGAAATATTGAAGACTGTCAAAAAGTATCAGAGCGTTGTGGTAGCAACACTAACCAATACCGCTGCCCTACTTATTTGCAATCAATTGCTACTGAAATAATTGTTTATTTTGTCTACTGTTAACTCTAGAAGGCTTTTATTGTGAGCAGTGCAGAACAAAATTTACTTAGAAACAGGAGAAATTTAAGTCGGTGGCAAGTGCTCTTACTCTGAGATGGGAAACAAGAACTGCAGAAGGAACACTACCCTGTTTCACAGGTATTTTCCATGAACCATAAACAATGAGCAAATGTGCTATTAATGGTGTTGAGAGCTCTGAGGCTAGCAGTAAATTCAGTGCTAACGGCATCTGAACTGGGATGTTTGGGAGTATTATGGTAATTCATATTACTGCTACCGTGGTTCACTTGTGTTTACAGTATGAGTAGAATAGTTACTCTTGCTGAATTTTTGGCTCACTCTAAAATGCAACAATGAAGAGAGATCTTGGGTTTGGAAAACTGTAAAGATAATTTGTGGACTGAAGGACATGCATTTCCTTAGAAGAGTCTGAAGGTGCTTTATATGATGGAATCTCTGAATCTTTCTTGCTGAGCAAGTATTCACAAAAAGATAGGTATGGCCGTGACAATTGGATATTCTGGGACACAACTCTGTAATGGAAATTTTACATCATCCTTTAGAACTTTACTTTGCTTTGTACCTAATCAAAAAATAAGAAATTAGATGGCGAAGATACACGTTGCAAACTAAATATAGTATCAGAGGACACAAACATTTGCTAAAAGCATTCAATTTTGAAAGTGTTTATGATACTAGACTGACAGCTGTGGTTCTTGGCTGTGTCACTGAACTTGGCTTGTAAGGAAATCTTATTTTGTTCCCTTTACAGGAATTAAAAGGAAACTGGGGCTACTAGAACAGCTATGTGAAGAGTTAGGTCTGAAGGCCAGCTAGTCCCCGAGAGTGGCTAAGCCTGGTCATAGAAAGGTGACAGAAACCACTGGGGAGACAGCACTTAGTTACATACTGTGGGTTTAAAACATCATTTGGATGTAAGTGTTGTTTTTAGTATGGGTAGGCAATAAAGGCTGGCTTGTACAGAGGAGAAACTTCTTGGAAAGGGAACGAAAGCTCGGTTCAGGTGTCCCTGGATGTGACAAAGATGGTTGCTGAGCTGAAGACATGCATGCTGGTATAATCGAGGTTTTTCTTCCAGTTACTGGAGTTAGTGTTGTTCCATTAAAAATATCCCAGAATGGCATTCCTCCTCTTTAATTGAATGCTGTAGTTTATGGCAACAGAGTCATTGAAGCAATTGCTTTTCTGGCTTATGACCATGATCAAACCCTCCTTTCTTTTCTCAAGTGAAATACACGCATGGACCATTATTAATTTTGCCTGTGTCAAGCTCTCACCAATATGATTAAAGAAGCCAGGCAATAGCTTCAAGCAGAGATTAGTTACTCAGGATAATTCCTTTAAACTATCATCATAATGTCTGTTCTTTTTTTGTAAAGTTCAGGCCTAAACAGGCATGTTCTCATTACGTTTGTCAGGTGTGTGTTGAGCCACAGAGAACAGTAGTTTGCAGAGAAAACAGGCTATTTCCCCGTGCGCACGCTTCTATTCCATGTCCTACATGCTGCGGCGTGGTATCGTCTTCCAGAGAGTTACCTCTGATGGACAGGATTAGGGGAAATCCTTGTTTCTTTGGTGATTTTCAAACACTATCGGACAATGATGCCAACTAAGAGTGAATTAATGAGATATTGGAGTCTGGCAAGTAGAAAGTGGCTTTAAATAACCCTGATTAGCCTTTTCTCAGTTCCTTAGAGTGCAGGCAAGGCTTGAACAACAACAAAGACCCCACACTCACACTTTTTATTAGTTTGGTGGAAAAAGAGTGTGCTTTTCAGAGGGTGTTAATTAAAAGATTTAGGCTCCATTCACACTGCCCATATCCCTTGTTTCATCTTTCCCTCCTTTTTGTGCAGTTTGTTTGCAATGTGAGAGGTAGAACTGCTGTTATGACAGATAATGTTGACTTTTAAAGAGTTCGCTCAGATCTTATCTGTGAGAAAAATATAAGCCCTAATTGAGCATACGAGTTTCACTTTTAACGTGACGGCTTCATTAGGTGTGAACTTTTATTTTAAGTCATTTAAAATGTCTTTCACTCTTTTCAAAACAAGTTTTCACCTCTTTTCTGACTTTCTCAAGGGATATCGTTCTTACATCTTTGTAGTTGCTACATTTTGCCTTTTCAATGAATAAATAAACTAAAAATCTTCAAACCCTTTAATCATAAAGTTGTACTTTTATAAACCTTAAGCATATTAAAGTCATTGCATCAGCCTCTTCTAGATATATGAAATTCATAGTGTACAGACTATGGCATCAAACAAGAAATCTTTCAGAATCTGAGAAATATGTAAAATGTATTTTAAGTAGCTAAAACTTGAAAAAATTATTTAATCACTAAATTACCTGCTGTACTTCAGGACTATTTTAAAAATAGTATCTACATGTACAATCCCATACCTTTTTCCTGAAGGACACAGACTGATATTTGTTTGTCTGACTCAGCCAAAAAGTCTGCAGCTTACCAAAGACACCCCAAACAAAAATGTGGAAACAGGAGACAACAGAAAACTCTGATTATTTTTTGTGATGATTGAATTCTGAATTGTAGTCAATAAAACAACAGGGATATGAGTGACTGAAAAATAGATTTCATCATAATTTGATCAAATTTTTTCTTTTAAGGCTATATTTTAGATATGTGTGAAGCATCTCTAACTCCACTGCGAAACTCATCATACATGTTCAAAACATGACTTGGTGCCAAGATAAATCCTTTGTGCTCACCTTTAAAATGGCATTATACAAAATGAGATGTAAAAAGCCAAATAAGGGCTCGTTCTTTCTTGGGAAGTGTATATGCTGGGTGTGAGACTGCTCTACTACTGTGGAATGTGTAGTGTGTCTCTCTAATAGCTTTGAAATATTTTTCATAAAATTGTTTGATCTTACCTCTCAGTATGGGAAGCCAAAGATACTGGTGAGGCATTCAGGAGGGAGAGAGGGAGTGCTGGTTTTTTATAAAAAGCTAATAGACAGTTAATTATTTTACTGCATGCTTTCACTGGCAAACATCTACAGCACACTTTAAAAAAGAAAGGAGGGATTCCTGCTTGTTAATGGACTCTGCTATTTTACAGCACTGTAGTCGAGCAGCCACCTACAGTTCATCCTTATGTTTATACTAACGTTACCAATTTTAACATTATATGCCTCTTTCCACCAGCCCCTGTTGGAACCAACAGCCTACGGCAAGTGCTGTACTGCCTTTTACTTAATTGCTTCTTAAAGCTAACAGTGAATTACATTAAGTGTAATTTCATTGTCGTTGGATCTTGGTGAGTTTGAGGTGGCACGTTTGCCATGGGAGTTCTTTTTCTCTGGTTCAGTGGCTATATCCGGGTGGGATGCATTTCTCCTGGAGTAATCCAGGAGAATCTTTCCTTTGAAGAGGAACAGATGTAGATTTACATATCTGGAGGTCTCTGGCCTCTGATGAGATTAGTTGGTGTTTTTAAACCCTACTGGAAGGTGCATATTTAATAAATGCCTAAAGCAAGCCTGTGTGAAATGGCTGGGCCCTGAGAGACTTTGAATGAGAGGAGAGGAGGAGATGTCAAGTTGCACATTGTGGTACCATCATAATTGCTGCTGAAAATAGGCCAACACTTGAAATAACAAATAGATTCAGATTCTGCTGTAAAAGTAGTAAAGAAGAAATGGACAAGGGAACTGCCTCAAAAGCGTTTAGGTTTAAATTTCAGCTGATCGGTTTGTTTCTAATTTCCTAATAATCAGAGCAAGATGAAAATGCCCAGGTTTGAAAGCTGGCAACCCTCCCTGCCCCCTGCCAAATAATCTGTGCTCTTCTAACATGCTTCTTTGAGGTGACTCATGCCCTGCAACAGAAATAAGTATTTTTGCTTTACCAAAAGGGTGTATTTTGAGATGGAGGGGAAGGGCTTGTGGTAAAACTGGAGATTAAATAAACTTCCATGAGAAAGACTAAGCTTATTTGACAGCAGCCTTTCTTTTCTTTTAAATAGAAAATAAGTGTGAAACAAGTTAAAAATTCTACATCAAACACTTCTTTTGGTGTGCTGTTCCTCTTAATATAACTAATGGCGTATTATGATATCATGGTAAAACCGCAGTAACACATTTTTGTTATTGCTGTTTTGGATCCAGATCCCGCAATGATTTTTGCATTGTACTCGCAGCATTTGAAATTGTGCAGGGGTTTGTAAACGCCTTAGACTTGCATCCCCCTTCATTTCCTTTGCTTGCCTTTCAGTTTGTCACAAGATTTTAATTTATTTCTTAGCTCACCATTTGTGTCACACTCTGCTGTCTATTCCAGCCCGTGTTGCACAGCAGGTTGTGTAATACCATTGCCTGAAACCTGTAATGTTCCAGCGGAGCTGATACCCAGCCACCTTCATCTCCTACAGCATTCTGCCTCTGCTACCCCAGCACTGACGGCATCCCTCTTTCATGCTGTATGTGACGACACCCTGTCAGGCAGCTCTCTTCTCCAGCACCGAGTCTCACCATCACCTACAATGTCATCTGCTCCCTCCTGTCATGTAGAGCATGACTCTGTTCCTGCTAGTGCCTACAGCATTAGTCTGCTGCTGTCACCTACACCGCTCGTTTGCCACACCTTTTCACTTGCGTACTGTGCCTGTCCCCACCATCCTGCAGAGATTCCTGTGCTGTCCTCTGGTATCTGCATCTATCGTTCACCTCTGTATTGCCACTAAAATGTCAGCGTAGATTAAAATTTCCTGTGCTTGGGGTGTTTTATTATTTAAGGAGGCCTTGCAAAAGCTAGATGCCTTAGTGACAAGGGCAGCAGCCTTATCTGAGGTACACACAGGTCTCAACCAAAGCCTGCAAGCGACAGCGTTAATCCCTCGCGTGAAAGGGCAAAAAGCTAAAAGAATACAAGACTCTGCTGAGATTAACAGAGAAACAAACAGAGACCAGTGTAACAAAAGAAGGTGCTCAGATCCGTAGATAAGGAGCTTTCTGAGGCCTCTGAGCAAGGACTCTGTTTAACTCCCTGTGGAGCACCAAAGGCTCTGCAGGGCTGAGGGACCCAGCGGCAGGAGAGATGAAACAGCAAGAGTTAAGACAAGAAGACTATTCCCTAACTGAACTGCATTTTTCAACTTCTAGCTCAATTTTATTGTGCGGTTAGAACTAGTTCCTGTTCTGGACCTAGTTTAATTTCATTCTGGAAAAGCTACCATCTACTATGCAGACGTACTATTATTACTTTCCAGCATCTAGTGATAATTGCCCAGATGAGTACAAACAACGTTTTATTGTTACTTTTGTTTGGTTAAAGTTAGGAGAGGGACTGCTTGCCATCAGGCTCAGAGGAGGAAGGCAGTTTATAGTGTTTGTAAGTGGTATCTTTGCCAGCAATGATGAAAGCAACATAAAATTGCTTTCGGGGGAAATTTACTCTTGGTTTGAGGCTCAGCCCAAGGCCTATATATCACTCGTGTCCTTTTAAGCTTTATTTTTAAGGCCTAAGTGAGACTGATGGTGTGCTGGCGTAGACTTTGTGCAGTGGAAAATATTGCTCTGGGAGTTCAGTCCTTGGCTATTTTTCAGGCAAAACTCCCAATTGTTTTCAATGTGCAAATACTGCAAAGGCCCTATTTTGAGTTCCCTCTTGTTAGATTGCAAAACTCTTTCAATTATATCCTATGGATTTCACAGGCACGTAACTTCCTGAACACCCACATCAAGGAAAGAAAGGTTTCATGTTTGGATCTCTGCTTTGCTAACATACCAGCAAACAAAACCCCACAGGGACCACATAGGACAGCTACAACATGAGCATTATTCTAAGAAATAGTCAACATTTGTCAGCCCTGACCACATAGTGACATCTGAATTTAGCACACTTTTCCCTGTCCTTGGAATGAAGAGATACCTAGGGAAAGCTCAGTTAGTAAATGATTGTTGACTTTGCCTTTTTTCTAAACTTTCTTCTTATGGACAGCTTATCAGGCAGAAAAAAAAAAAAAACCCTCTGAGATAAAAGTAAATATAAAATTAGACAAAGTAACTAGAAGAAATTAAAAAGCCTCTCTTATTGGCATGGTGATACTAGATTTGTCTGCTGGATAGAAAAACAGCATAAATAAATACTGGATTGGAAAACAGTGGCATTGATAGTGCCTGTCAAATGGACGGCGCAGCAATGGGTACACAGGGTGGTAAAACACCCCCATAGTATCTGCTCTCACCTATAGCTGTTCTACTAATTTGCTGAAGTACTGCTTAAGTACTTCAAGAAATCTGAACCAGTATCATATTCAAAATGTCATTTGCTTTAGGGTTGATTAGATGAGTTCCTGTTCTGAAGATGCCATTGTGTTACCAGATGCTGGACTTTGGATAGAAATCCCAGTGGGCTTAGTGCAGCTTCCTTTGTACATAATGAGATGGTCTTTGTCTTCTCCTCTGCAAATTGTTACATGCTGTTATATACAGCATATCTATAGGCTTTCTGAACTTCTGGCAAGCTTGTGTGAAGTCAAAAAGTGTTCCCTCGTGGGTATGTCCCTGCACAGTGGGGCTGCCCACTCAGGCTCCTGGTTCCACGTAGCCCTGCTCATGTGTCTTTCTCAATTAAGTCCTGACCCAAATGACAGGAACCCTTTTTTTTTTTCTCTACAGCACTTCACATGTCTGCTCTCCTCACTATTAATGTGTTGGGGGTTTTTTGCTGTCTTTTCCTGCTTTAACCCTGCTTTGAAAGCCTACTCCTCCTCCCTGCCGATTGCTATGGGATAAGGGCCAGCAGCCATACAGGCGGTACTTTCCACAAGCCTCTTATTTTTCACAACTTTTCTGCCTTTTTGTTACCACTGGGGCTTGTTACCTTACCAGACAAAGTAACTCTTCCATAACAACATCTTTCTAAGTGTGCTAAGGCTGATTCCTTACTCTCTTTTCATATATAGTCCATATTTTGGGGGAGTTATTTTGCCCGTTCAGGCTCTTCCATTTATTTTCAGGCATCTAACTTTCAAAGAGTCCTTTTCAGGTTCCTTAGTGCTGTTTTTGGCACTAATCACAACTAAAGGGGTAAAGAAGTCTGTGTTATAGATAGTCCCGGTTCATTCCCTCTCCAGTATCGCTAAAAGCAATTTGGTAGACAAGCTGTTCTTCCTTTGCTCTATCAGAAGAGCAGTGTTATTTCCCCCTCTTTATTTCAGGGAAGTATAATTTTTCCAGATTTTTATCCTGGCCCTTTTTATTCCTGCAGCTAGATTACTCTCTTTTGTTAACACTGAAAAGAAAAAATAAATGCCTGTCACTGTTTTCTTCTATAGTTTTATTTCTTAAGATAACAAAGAAGTAAATGTTGATACAATATTTAACTTGCAAGATTTGCTTGTTGGAAACTTCTGAATTACAATGTTTAGAAGTTTCTAGTTAAGTTATCCTGGCCATGTTTCTTATCTGTAGTATTTCTAGCTCTTTTTTTTGTTATGTGTAAGCAATGGTGTCTTGTTCCTCATTAGTAACACACCCCGTGTATCTGCAGAATGATGTGGCTGAGTTAGTTTTGCCAGAGCCGCTTCTATTTTTGTCTGTCTTTAGCTTTTTGTTAGGCTGTGACTATTGCATTTAGTATTCTCATGTCCCATTACTAGAGAATGCTCTGCTCTCTGTATGCTGTCCTGCTGACATTTCTTTGGGAGGTTCCTTAATCAAATCACTATGACTTATGGCAACAGAAGACACTGGTTTTTCCCTGAACGTGTTTCATAAGTTGTAAAATTTTTTTACCTTAACTTATCAAAGATTTTACTTCTTTAAAATCTGTTTTTCTTCATGTCTTGTCCTTTTCTCACTTTTAAATTCTTTGTTGGTTGTAATTAGGCTCTCTCCAGCTTTGCAGAATTTTTAAATGAAAAAGCCACGTTTGCTTGCGCTGAACATGACACAGTGCTCAGTTCCTGTGAATTTATCGTGTGCTTACTTGTGAAATCACCACGTGTGTCTAAATTAACCCTTCTTATCGGTAGCTGTTCTCTGAAAATAAGTATCTAAATACGTCCAAAACACAGGCAATATGGTTTTATAGTCTTTTACTATGAAATCTCTATTATTCTCTTTGAAAACTGTCTGCAGACGCAGCCCTTTGAATTCCTCGCTGCAACTGACCTCCCCAGTGCCCAGGACCAGGCGTTCAGTGCCCAAGGGGTGAGGCGGTGGGAGGTCTCTTCCCTACAACTGCCCGTGGGGGCAGGTGAACCAAAACGCAACGGCCCCATTCCGGGCTGTGCTATGTATTTCAGTGAGAAACTGGTTCTGCCAGCTGAAAATCTCACGTGCCAGCACTTAAGGATGCCTTCTCAGTACTGGGCTCTGGAGCAAAATGCAACCTGAATTTCCAGGGAAAGCAGCAGAGTCATAGACTTCTTCCTCTCTGCTGGGTAGCATATCTGCCTGCAGGCTGGCCTGTTCTGGTGCTCCGGACCTGGTTAGGTCTATGCTCTCTAGCGTTGGGGAGGCACAGTGTGATTTTATTATTATTGCGCCTAAACTTTAACTCCAGTTATGCAGTCTGGTCTATTATTTTCTTGCTTACAAGGTGGTGGTGAACCTGATCTGTATCAGTATAGTAATGAATAATATCTGTTTGTATTACGTATGCGTATTGGCTTTCTTTGCCCTTGAAATGGGACGTACAACAAGGCACTTCCTTGTCGAAACTGTGAATGAGAGACAGGTCTTCTACCTAATTCTTGGAACAGCTCCTCTTACTTTTTGTTTTTTGTTTTAATTTAACATTTTGGTTCTTGGGTCTTAGTAAACAAAAGAAAAAAATGTGAATTTCCACTTTAAAAAAAAAAAAGGATTTGTTTCTCTCTGATTAAAGAAAAAAAAGAAGGAAGGAGTAAAATAAAATAAACTTTTTATAGAGCTTCAAAAATATTTTTCACTACATGTGAAACAAAAATGTGGGAAATGGTATTTTGGCTAAGCTGCTTATCACATTTTTACTGATAAGCAATCTCTCTTCCTAATGTCAGCTTACGCTGTCATAATTTAGTAAATGTCCATGTGTGGACCACTGAGTCATCTCAGTTACAAATGCTTTGTTCTTATTTTTTACATCCTACAAAAATTACTGTAAATTGAAAAATAGAACATTAATTTATGGAAACTCTTTTCAGCTCTCTCATTTTGTTCTGCTTGCATTCCTTTTTTTCTGTCAATCTCCTTCCTAAAGCACCTATTTCCTTATGTTGAGTTGTTGAGCCTTTTTTTAACATTTTGCTCTGAAAGATATTCTAGAAATTATCTGAGGTCTTTAATTAAAAAGCTCCTTGTTTTGTATTTACTGAAATAACATACAAATAGTAAGTAGTTCTATAGCAGTCGGTGGCAAAAGCCTTGTCAGCCAGAGTTACACAGAGAATCTGTAAAATACCTGTCAAAAATAAACACATAGAGTAACTTCAGTTGGGGAATAGACGAGAGGTGTTTGTGCTTTCTCTAAAATCAGTTGAAGGTTATTTTGTAATTATAGTGGGGACAGGATTGGGCCTGAAGATCATAAAATGAGATCATTGCTATTATCTGTGAAATCTGCAATGAATCACATTGTCAAAGATGCATGAGTCCTTTT
>NW_009607749.1:190290-227987 GCF_000690535.1 Cariama cristata
GCTGAAGACCTGTGCCGCGCGGGTGCCCACCACCAAGAGCGGTCACAGTTTTATCTGCAGCCGCACGAACCCGTTCTGCCGTTATACTTGCACCTGCCTCGTGTAAATCAGGAAAACCATCTGGAAATTATGTTTCAGCAGCCATGATTCAGAATACCCTCTGAAAGCAGAATAAATGGGAGCAAATTGACAGCATGGCAAGAGAAGTGCCATCAATCCTGAGGGAAGGCAGCAGTGCCATGAAGAGTGCCTGCCTGGCGTGCAGGTCCTTAGGCACCCAAGTTTTGGAAGACACTTGAAACTTCTCGAGGCCTGTAACTACACCAATGCTTAAGGCTTGTGTGGTCTTTATCCAGGCCCCTGCCTTACCTGTCTGGGTGGCAGAATGCCTCTGTGCAGGGGGTTGTTCTGGACTATAGGTGTGCTGTTGCAAATGCTCTCTGCGTGTGCCATTTCTTCTTGTGGGACTTGCTTCATGGTGATAGTTCAAAGGATGAGCTCGCTCTGCTGATTTACTTCTAAAGCATGTCTGTTAGCAAGACACGTTTAGTAAAAATGGTAAAGCAGAAGTGTTTGGGTCTATTAATAAGGTCACCGGTACTTGAATGAAATTCACTCAAATGCAAAACCATCACAAGAGCAATGAATCTTTTAAGCCTTCTAAATAGGTCTTGAGCTCCATTTGCATACATCTTTATGGAAAATATGAAGTTCCATGCAATTACAAGCCACATTACAGAAACTGTACCTGAATAAATGATATGTGAAAAGTGGCACTGGATGCCATCTTCCAAAGTGTCTGCAATTTTAATCCAATCCAGATGTCTTGGATTCATGAAAGGTAAATTTGTGTTCAGTTATATAAGTAAATGCAACTTAATCGTATTTGCATTAAATTCATTCAAACATCCAACAATCTTTGCTCCTCAAAAGAGGAACGGCACTGACTGTTTGCAGGCTTAGAGTTAGGAAACACTTTCTTAAATCAAGGGCAGAGATATTAGAGTTGGAGCTACCCTGAACAGCACGTGGATAACCTCATATTTCCCAGCTTGATTTTCGTCATTAGAAACAACTTCAGCTGGAGTAATATCTAAGAATGAACTACAAGAATGGCGTTCAAAGTTGAAATGCAGATTTTAGGTAGGCCTTTTCTTTACGTTGTGGAAACTCCCTGTGTAAGTTTTAACCTACATGTCCTTCCTGTATTGGCTTTGGATGTAGCTTGGAAGCCCATCTGTGTATCTCTCCATTTGAAAGATCATAGTGGGAGGATGTGCTGGGTAAAAAGTTATTTATTTCTAAGTGCTGTGTGGACAGTAGTTCATTAGTTTGTTCTGCAAGAGAACAACTATTAGTATCTATGAAACCATACCACAGTGAAATGAAAGGATATAAAATCTATAAAAATACAAAAGCAAGATAGATCTTCTTCTCCTACTTTATGTTTTGGTTCCATGATTGGCTCCATAAACAATTATAAATGCAATGGAGACTGATAAAGAAATTTAAACCTGAAGTAACCAAATATATCACTCTGCCTGTTAATGCACAGGTTATATTTTTCTAATTTTATGCTAAATAAAATATAATTGAAGCTCCAAGTATCTTTAATAGAACATTGGTAAGAAGTTCTGTTTAGTCATTTTTCTGCCACTGTTTTGTATTTCACTGTTAGTTTGGTGTGTTTTGTCAGTGATTCCGTCTGGACTGTGATTCAGTTGAAGAGCCAAGCTTTTGTTTAGTGACAAAACAGAGGATTTCCTACCACTGCCATCTCCACTCCAGTGCGAGGAGGTGCTGAAGCTCTTGTTCCTCTTTGAGTTGTACGGTTGTTCCAGAAAACAAGTTGTTAGGTTCCAGGAATGAAGGAGTTAAAGGCAGCTTTTGGATCAGTATTGTGAAACTATATATTATCTATTGTATTTCCTTGGCCTTAAGTGGATTCTAGCATGGGATGAATTAGGTTGGCTAGATATTTTCTGCTGACTGTGATATCCCTGTTGAGCAGCTTTCCCAGTACGAATATATTTGGCCCTTCTTTTTTTTCCCCACAAGCTATATCCCTGTATAAAAACAGCTTTATCTCTAAAGAGCAAATAACACCCAGTGCTCATAACAGATGCCAAGAAATGTTTCTGTTTTGATTTTTGAAAATAAAAATTCAACTGTGTTCAATAAAATTCAGAAGCCGTTTTCCTCTGTGGAAATTAAAGGAATCCAAGGAAGTCTAGGAAGATAGCGACCTTCCTAATTAAAGCGGTAGCAACTGCAGGAATCCGGTTTTTACAACCACCTCTATCTCACTGTGCTGAGAACAAAGCAGTCCTCCATTAATATTTTATTTTCTCTTTTCTTCCACTATAACAATGCTCTATGTTCTGAGAGCGCCCTGGAAAGACATGCAGAGCTATGTTAATTATGGTTTAAATAATTGACACTTGGATTGTGTTGTACTTTCCGAATTGTATGTGGCGTGTCACTGGTTCTACATATAATTACATCTATTCACTGCCATCATTTTTCCCACTTACATCACCGTATACGGTAGTCTACACTGCAAAATCATATGCAGTAACTAATAACATCTTCACCAAATGACCTTTGTTTTTAAGCACATGGAGTACGTGTAGCAGTGGAGGTCTGATTGCCATCAGAGCTAATGCATGCATCCAGGAAGATCTATTATGAAACAGCTAATGTCAGGGGAGTTGGGAGTCTGCATCAGAAGCACACTCGGAGTCTAAAGAGTGGGTGTTAGGAAATTTCCAGCGTGGTCTGATGGTAATTCCTTATTTAACATTGCATCTAGCTTTTCAGCTTCTGGGAACCCAGATATTTATTATTTGCTGTTTTATAGATTTGTGCGCTAACTACTGGGATTATTAACTATATCCAGCTATAGTACGTACAGTACCATGCAACAACGTAAACAAGCTTTCAAGACTCATCTTCAGGTGTTGACTGAGTCATTCTGAAAGCTTGAGTGTATGTGCATGTTTGGAGAGTGAGTAACCAGCTACTTCTTGGAGTACCTTATTAGTCGACATGAGAGCTGCAGAGCCGTTTCCATTTCAGTGTTTGTCCAATAAGCAGCTAACTTGAAAATTAAATGCTATCTCTTATGATGCAGCCTTAATGAATTAAAAAAATATTTATGGCTTCTTTGAAAACTTACATCCTTAGACGTGATTGCAGAGTGCATGCATTTGCTCAGAAATAGTGTGAGTAACTCCCCACTAAAATGTACGCACTTTGGAGTTTGTTCCTGTCTGCTTTGCATGTTCATTCTGCAGCTTGCAAATAACCTTCTGCCCAGCTGGGATTGATAAGGGAGAGGGATTAGTGTTGGAAAGGCCTCAAGCACAAATTATCCTCAGGCAACCTGGGAGGTTTGCACCGATAACCACTCTGTAACAATTGCCCCTATCCGTGTCCTTACTTCCCTGTAAAAGTGAGGTGGCTTCACTCCTCTGTGAAGGTGGGGAGATACGCAACTTCGTGTTTACTGTGGAAGAAGGATACATGCAAAAGAAGGTACTGCAGGGTAGCTGGTATGCTTATAAATCCACACCTTAGCTTACATTGTAGTAACTTGTTCATAGAACCAAACCTTTAATGTTTTTATGATTCATATCCTAGTAATGGTTAACTGAAAATGATGAGGTAGAGAGGATGAGTAGAAGCTGATTTTGGACCAGCAATGACTTTCAAGGGTCTGTTCAAAATAATTGTAAAGGACTTGGTAAGGTCAGCATGTACTTCAGCATTTTCTGGAGTTTGGGGTCTTTGACAGTGAGTGCTCGTTGTTCAATTACTGTGAATGGGTGGAAGGATGATACTGTGTCAGATTCGGGTACATATTCAGAAAAATAGGGAACTATTGGATACTCCTAACAACATATTTTTAAATTTTTAAACACAAAAAATTTAAAACCCTAAGGACCAAATACTGCTTCTTCGCATTTGGCCTGGAAGATTATTTAAAATGTAGGAAAATCAGGAATTCATGTGAAGCAATAACATGTTGAATGCTATTGGTATAAAAAAAATAATGTTTTCCGTGACAGAGAACACTGGAAGCAGCTATCCAAAAGTACTGTGGAAGGTGGATCTCGTAGGATATTTGGCTAGATACATGATACATCCCAGAAACCTGAAAATTTTACCAACAAGAGAAGAGAAATGGAAAAGAAAAGCATTTTCTAGAGATGTCAGATGGGATTTTCAGGAGTACTCAGCAGTTGTCTGTGTCTGGCCCAGCTTGGAAAGCTATCCCTATTTAGGACATCACTTGAACATGTGGTTCTGTGCTGCTGATGCTGTCGGAGCGTAAGTGTTACATGAAGCTGAGCATCCCACATATGGATAGGCTGAGGAACGTGCGGAAATGCTTTGTCTGAATTAAGGATTCTGTTTAGAGACTTCCACGCACTGGCAGAGGTTGAAAAGGTTCATCTTGAAAATAAGGAATGTAATTTTTTACACTGAATTTTTTTTTGTGTGTGTTTTTTTAAAAGTAATGCTAGTCATATTAGCAATTGTTGAATATTAAAAAAGCACACATTCAAAATACTGTCCTTATTTTCCTATGTTGTGTTAGAGTTCAAGAGCTTTTCTCTGCAAATGCTTTATGTAGGTATGTGTAAGTTTACACTGAGGAAAGCAGCGGATGCTTTTAATCAACATGGACGATTGTGTGGAGGCATAACAGAAATAATGCTGGATTGAAAATATAAAGGAGGTTTTTTGTGGCTTAGAAGTTTAGTACACATGGTTAAAAATTTTAGTGTGAGAACTTGACAGAGCTTTCTCATATCAAAAATCAATGTAAAACTGCACTGTAAATTGAAAAAAAAATCTTGCTTGCATATCAGGGATAAGCGTAAGTCTTGTTTTCATCTTGTTTTCATCTTGTTTTCCCTTATTCCTTGGTGTCATTACCAAAACATGTATTTCATTGCATTAGAAAATGTAATTTGAGTCAACTGATACCTGAATCAGTTCTGGGATATATGTAATTTCCTGTGGTGTTGAACAGAGAGAATTGATTTCAAATGTATATTTTTGGATTAAGGTTGAAGGGATCAAATAGGAACCTAACTCTTATGTTTGAAGATTGAATTTGACCTGCCATACTACCGGAGCAGAATCCTCAAGGATGGTATCTGTGACACATAAATGCCATGTCCGTCTATTAATTTGGTCCCATTAAGGACAGCTGGGTGGGAAAGTGGTGAATCGGTAATGATCAATATTCATGACACATAAAGGCATGTCAGAAATTTGTGAGAAACTGTTTCCCTATATGCTTTCCCATATTTTGTACTTATGAATGGACTCTTAGTTACCTGATCCAAGTACAGCACAGAACGTGGAAGGAACTTCTCACTCACTGACTGCTCACGTGCTGAAAACTCCTGATACGCCCCGGGTCCTGACTGGCTTTCCTGAGGAACTGGCCTAAGTTGTCATATCATTGCAATATATCACGGTTCTTGCCACTGTCATTTTCTGCGATTGATACTTGCTGCTATTTGTTTGAAAAGATGATCACAGAATCTATGAAATATTCTATATGGCTTAATTTTAGCTTCACTAAGATGCGTAGGATTTTCTGGAGCAGAGCCTGTGTTTGAGACCTAGATCTAAGCCAATCCACCTCATGCTCTGGGTTGGGCTTTGCTGTGCCATGAAGGTTGAAGGCCACTGCAAAATTTTCTTTCAGGTGAATTCAGATCACAAATCCATGTGGTTAGAACTTAGAAAAATCACAAGCTTTGAAATCTATTTTAAATCTGATTTGCCAAGGAAATTATATACATTTTTGTCTGAAGGTTTTCCACTAATAATTTTGGAACCATTTTGCTCATTACATTTGGCAGCAAAGTAAAGTCTGTAATAAGTTTCATGAAAATGGGTGGCCAAGCAGGGGAAAAGGTTGTACTGATGCCTTTGCTCCACGGAGGTGACAGTGTGAGCGTACCTCTTCTTCTAGGCAACAGAGATTTTGCAGCAAAAATGATGGAAATGAAAACTAGTGGGCAGAAGCCCACATGCTGTGGAAATCAGGTTACAAAATAATTCCATAAACAGCAAAACTAATTTTGTGAAAAATCTGAACTTGTTGAGCAGAAACAGTTCTACGTGCTACCTTTCTGCAGGACTTGAGAAAGTTATGTATGGTAGGATCTAATTCTCATAGATATTTCTGTATTCAGATTATACTTGAAAGTCATTCAGAGCTAATAGTCTGGACATGTGAACCTGTAGTTCTGTACCACTAGTGTGCATGTGTGTATTTACATATGCATTTATTGCTTATATTGTAGTGTTTGTCTATTTTACATGTTTCACATAGAAATATTTTATAAGCATGTTTTTTTTGCTTGCTGCCGCGTCTCAAATCTATAAATGTATTATTAGTATTGTCCATCTGGATTCAATATTGTCGTCTTTTAGGGGAACAAACTTCCCTTTCTCCTTTTGGCTCTTCCCACATCCTCCCCAGCCTAGATAACAGCAGTCACGATTCAGAAAGTATATGAGCAGCAAACTACTCTCCAGAATTATCAGTTGATCACAAATGTTCTTTGATGTGTCTGTAGTACTCAGTATTTTCAGAAGAGACTCGTGATACAGTGATACCCTAGGCTGTGGATACTTGAAAGAAGCGTGGTCTTTATGTAGAGCATAACTCCCATTCTGTGAAAATCAGGCTTATATCAAGGATAGGTCTTTGGGTGGCAGAAAAAATGTGGCTGAGTAGTTGCTTTTAAAAACTTTAGAATATGTCTATAATCTGATTATGAAATAGTAATTCTCTTCATATTCCAGCATCTACTGTGGATGTTTCACTCCTGTGTGTTGATATCAATTATTACTTTAAAGCAAAATTTCCACACAACCCTTTCTGTACAGTTATAATCGGAAGAACACTGAATTTCCTGAGTTTGGCTGTCCCCTTCTTTAAAAGGATTAAGTTTTATTCAAGTCCAAATGAGTAACTGATGAACTCTTATTTGCTAGAGCCTTAAATGGACAGCCTTCTAGACCAGCTTGGTATCTTTGCAAGTCCTGAAAGTGTTTCTTTCTGTTCACTCAAATGTACTTTTCAGCATTTATTGTGAACATGCAAACATTTTCTAGTTGTATTGTTTTAATGGAGAAGCAGCCATGAGTGATGTAATTCTACATTGTCATTTTCATTTTCTATGCAGCTGTTGCAAAATTAAAAAGCTGTAAAGTTACAAATGGCTTCATATGAAGCAATACACAGCATGGAATTTCCTGCTGGTGGTTAAAATAATACAATTACTTTTAACAGATGAAAACAGTTAAGGGTGCAAAGCAGGTCCCTATTTAAAAAAAGAAAAACCGTTTCTTCTGAAAGTATCCTTTTAAAACACTTGCTTGAATACAAAGGGAAAACAATCTTGGCATAGAATATTTTTATTCTTTTGGGGTTTTGGCATACAACACAGATCAAGAAGAATAATCACAGTGGCAGGTAAGAAACCGGTAACAGAAAAAGCTTTATTTGAGCACAATTCACCAGTCATACATCTTAGTTTATTCTTGTATCCTTCTGCAGAGTAAAACAGCCGAATGCTTAGAGACATCATTGTCTTTTCTCTTTTTTTTTTTTCTTCCCCTCCTCTGCACCAAAAAGAAAGTCATTTGGTTTGACAAGAATGGTACATTTCGTAGTAATTACAAGGGAGCACAAAACAAAACCAGACCAGTTCCACAATGCCTGTGAATGTCCTAATGCACCAAAGAATGTTTTTACATTCTGTTAGAAGGAAACTGATTAATTGGTTCTTTGTAACTCCAAATTGAAAGCGCAGTGTAACCTGGTTTTGCTCAGCACAGGAGGCCTTTGGGGATGCCAAAGTTTGGACAGGAGTCTGGGACATAGAGGAGTCCCAGAACTATTGTGTTCAGTGAGCTGTGAAAAGCCATTCAGAAGAGAAACACTCAGCATCCTTTATTTATTTGCATTGAAATATTTATCTGTGATATGAGGCATTCATAATAGATTGTCAATCTCTTGTGCCTTGTGATGAATCTGGGTGTCTTGCATTGAATTCTAAGTATTTCATTCTGTGAATAATTTCATAATCATCGCATTTCCAACCTGTGAATGTTCCCTGACCTTTGGATCCAAATTATCTTTTCCTTTCTTTCTTTCTATGGGAGGGGAAATATCAAATCTTTAGTTTTCTGTTTAAAAAAAACAGCTCACCTGCGTAAATTATTAATTTTTGAACTTAGGGATTAAAACTCAATCAACCTGAAAATTCATGTCTTGCTGTTCTTTCCTGATAATTGAAGGAAATTATTTATGTAGCATAGATTAATATTGTTCCATGTTCTACCTGACATTCCAGATTAAAATATGACTTTGAAATAGACACGGGTTGGGACTGAAATACCCTGTACGGCCACTCTTGTACTTGGAAAGCAATGTGTTAGGTTCTTAGTACCAAAGCTCACAAAGGAAGTAAATTTTCACTTCCATCTTGTTACGTGCTGGGTGGAACAGAGAGAGAAATGAACTTGGGAGTCGAAAGAAATATAGAGAAAGAGAACAAGGGCATGATAACAGTGAGCACTGTGCATCCTTGATCCTTAGCGCTGCCTTGCAGGGGGAGGGATGCCACAGAAGCCCTGGTTTGGGTAGAAAGACAGGAAAGTCTCTCTTCAAGCTGCACCTATCACCATCGTAGCCTGCTTTGAGCTATATGCTGATACAGAGAAGGCTCTGTGCTTTTTCACTGTTCTGGGACAAGCAAACTCCCAAATAACATCTAGAGAAACTCTTTGCATTTCTGGCATAACTACAGGGTGTTTTCTGTAGAGTAGGAAGCTATGCTGGCCCACCAGCACAGGAGGGTCTCTTCTGGGTTTTTTTGAGTGAGCTTCTCTCAGCCTCTTCTCTTTTCCTTTCTGTTATTTTCTTTTATGTCAGATTGAAAAAGGAGCTTGGAGACAAGAGAAAAGAAGGCAGTTTAAAGGAGGTTGCACAGTGCTAACCCAGAACACAAAGAGTGGAGGTGTATCTGTTCACTGCTGGCATGCAGCCATCATGGTTATCAGCTTAATAGCATAACTTAACAGGAAGAATTACACTCATGACCTTCTGCTCCAACAGCACAAGCTTCTATCACTTGAGCTAAAGGAGAATCTCCATTAGTAGTTGCTCATTGTCACAGGGCACGTATCCCTCTCTTGGGCCAACCACTTATAATGACAAGATATCATAAACACTTGAACAGCTCTGGTTTTGTCCAGTAGAGGGAAGTGGATAGACACAAACACTAACTCAATATGTTACGGAGAGATATCATCAACATATTAACCGCATCATGCATGATTGGTGAAAGGCGCAACGATTGCAGGAGAACCTTGCTTTTCTTCACCACTACCAAAACCTCTGTATTGACTAAGGATCGTTTCCACTAAGAACTGCTGCTTCTTGCACTGTCACTGTTCTTTGGATTACAGAGCTGCCAGAAAAGAGTAATCTGCATCACAAACCAATTTACCTTGTTGCTGAAAATAACATGTTGCTGTGTTATCAGCAATGTTCATTAAGTTCCATTTTTTAAATTAGGCTCTTGAGGGAAGAGGAGTATGAAAAATACCTTTAAGTGAGAGCTGGCAATAAGCTGCATTTCAAAAATATGTGACGTTTTCCTTGGAAATAGGAATGGAATAGGAAATTAGGTACTGCCACAGAACTCCTCCAAAGTGAGAACTCCAAAGCATTTGGATGCTGGATTTCCACTTTGGTGTTGATCAGTATTTCTTGGGTAACATGATAAAAAGCAAAGTATTTCAGAACTAGCTCTTTTCTAGACTGCTATTTACTTGCTTACAGTAGCCAAGTGGCTGTTCCCTGGAGAGCAAGACAGATACTGAACTTAGAATTGCCTCTTGTCAGCTTTAGCTATGCAGGTACTACCTACCCAGTAGGGAAAAGAAGGAAAGTGTTTGTCTGTTTTGGAGTCATGTGTTTGGATCATGAGTCCTTTATTAAGAAGGCCTTAAAGGCAAAGACGTACCATTTAATAGCAGTAATCACACTGCTGTACCGTGGAAACATGGCCAAACATATCAAATATTCCCAAGCATGCTGACAGGCAGTCATCAGCCCAAGCTTTCTTTGGAAAGCTCTCTCTGTCCCTTGAAGCAGTTCTCTCTCTTTTAATGCTGAGTGATTCTCCACAAGGTCCACCGTCTCCTTTTCTCTCTGTTGGGTTAGTTGGAGTGTCCAAATTTTAAGGGATGCCAACTGGCTTGCAACCAGCCATTTATAGTACAGCTCCTGTTCCAGAGCCATTTTTTCCCAACCAAATTTGGCTGTTTCTCATCTTCATCTCTTTCTGTACAGAACTCTGAAGTCCCTGTAGAGGTTTCATAACATCCTGAAGCCTTCATCAAATGGTAAATTGGTATTCTGTTAGGCTGTCAAAAAGGATTAGGAGGAGGGATCTATTCTTCTTCTTATTCTCATTCTTTAATGACAAGTTGCATTGCCAACCTGTCCACTAAATCGCATTAGGCAAGAACTAATTTACCTCTTCATACCAAAGTCGAGAGAAACCAGAAAAAAAAAAAAAAAATCTCCTGCTTAGGACACACATTGAGAATTCAGTTAATTCCTGTGCTACTGTAATTTTACTGTAAGAGTTAGCATTTTATTAGCATGGAAATGTACATTACACCCAACTGCTTTTTTCTTTTGTTTTGAAAGTATAATGTACACCCATTTTAAGTAACTGTGAAGCTTCAAAACCATCCACATTTGAGAATTTCATCAAAATCATGAGGAGTTAATGTTTTGACACATATATTTTCATAGAGAAATTTTCAGCTAGTTCTATGGGAATCTTATTCACATTATTTGTCAGGGATCATCTCTCTCATCCTCTCAAAAGGAGCTTGAGTTTAGCTGGAAACTAAAGATGCTATGTTTACCAGCACTATTTTCACCTTTACACATACGTGTAGATCTCGCATTGCAGCCAGTATCACTGCTCCTGGGTGTAAACACGAAGACTGATAGATACATTCTCTAAGATGGAGTCCTTGGAGAAGGAGGAAATGTGTATTTAACGTTAGAAACCTGATCCCAGTGCTGTTTGAGTGTGGACTTCTTCCCCATGTATAGGGGCATGACTGGCCATCAAAGGAGAATGGGGGAGATACCTTGAAAAGGGGGAGGGGGGGAAAAATAGAATATCTACAGCTGACTTGAATCACCTCAAAAAATCACCTTCTGTGCCTCTCGCTTCCATGTTTGGTGTGCTGGCGGAATGACATGGTTAATGCAGCTCTCTGTGTTTTGCTGTTATGACGATATATGTGGTGATGGGACATATTAGATCAATTGTGAGAATATGATTGGCAAATGTAACCAACTGGCAGGCAGTGGTGATTGCCCTATCCAAATACGGAGCTCAATGAGCATTAGTGCTGTGCTGCGTCCTGCAAGACCAGAATAAATGCCACAGATTTCCAAGTATAAGAAATTCTGCATAAATAGGACATTCAATTATTTATGAATAGACTCTAAGTCAGTGATTAATTAGCATTTTAAATATGGTTGATTAACACATTAACCCTATTTTATGAAAACTCTTTTAAAAGATACATATTACATGTGCTTCCATTTGATTTTCACATTTCTGATGTCTTTCATCTGTTAGATTACTGTGTCCTATAAGACTTTCTAGAATGTTTAATTATTTACTTTACAAATGCAGGATGTTATAATGATATTTGTAAAGAAAAAGCTAGGATAATGAATATACAATACGGTATTAGCAGCTTCCCCAACTGTTGACAGGAGGTTAGGGGGGTATGGGTGGAGGAAGAAAGAAAATCAAAACAAGATAATAATGTTGCACTAGATGTATACAAGTGAATATGCAATAAGCATTGGGAATAGCGTACAAAAGCAATAACATAATTTACCATTCTGTATGAAAGAACTATCTGAGGTGCTTTTGTCTGTATTGAAGGTAATGTTTGGAAGCCTTCACTGGAAAGCAAAATATAACCTAGAAACTGTTTGCATTATCACTTACAGAAGAAAACATTTACTGTTTAATAATCAGTTATTTATTTCTATTGTTAATTATTCATCTGTCTCTCGGCAATTACTAGCGTACTTGCTGCTATTGTACCATGGGCTGGGATTTACCTGCCAGGCCTAACAACGATGAGAAGTTCCTGATATATGAGCACAGACCTTATAAATAGAAGAGAAAGGAGGGAAAGCCCCCACTCATCAGTAGCTCAGTTAATTTTAAACTGTTTATTTCTGTGTAGATTGATCAAGTTCCAGAGTTGCCCGCTAACCTAAGATATCTCTTTCCTGTGTATTTGACTAGCAATCTACATACTATTCTCAAGTAATAAAGTGAAATTATGCTGGGACTGAAGCTGTCAGATTTGGCCTTTTTTCAGAGGTGTCATCTCATGACACTGAACACTGAAGACCCTCAGCCTTCAGAGCACTCAGCATCTCATAAGGGTCCGTATTTAAAGTACGCACCTGCTCCTCTGCAGTAAATACAACAATCAATATTCTTACGTGAAGGCATTATGCTTGAATATTTTGTATAATTGACTCTGTCCCCATTTCTGCAAAAGGGTATCGCAATTTATAGTGTTAGGCTATTTCCCCCCTACATTGTGAAGGGAAAAGAGCCCTGCAAAGATCACTTCAAACTGTGCATGGAATTTTCCAAAGTTAAGCTGTGTGTAAAACAAAAGGAGGGGAAATGTATGATACTGCAAATTGGTCAACTAGCTCTTCAGCTGAAAAATTGCTTATTAGCAGGGAAATCGTTAAGGTACAATATAGATTTATAGACCAAGGTAATTGAAAAATAACATAATTGGCGATTCTTACCTATCTTAATTAGGGAGATTATTTGTGCAGCATGAGAAGCACTTTGTCTACAATATACTTCTTGTATACTGTATACTACTTTGATACAGAAGCAAGCTAACTGTTAGTCATTGTCCTGCTACTCAAGTCTAAGTTCTCCAGAAATCCCTCCTTTTCAGTGATGTTATTTTGCCATCAAAACTATTCCTAAGCTTCATAGTATTGTCTTTCCTATCTAAAAAAACCAGTACTTAAATTATTAATTTGCTTACTTCTGCTTTAGGCCTGGAAATACAGGCTAAACTGTTTCATTTTTTGACTATAAGTCCATGGAAGTAGACTTATCAAAGTGAAGGTCCATAGCTACACAGATGGGAATTGGAGCATCTGGACAAGGTGCATGCGTTCCATGTGTTAGGGGAGTGTAAGCAAGGGTATGTGATTACCATATATCAGGAGACATGTGGAGCAAGTTCAGTGAAGTCATTATGATGATATCATTGCTGGTAGCCGTTACTTTACATTACTAGTGGCCATTACTGTAATCTAAATGGACATTGGGAGGAGATTATGGTGAAAGGTGCTAATGGCTTGCACATTAGAGATCATTAACATATAAGCACCCAGGATGAAAGTCTATGTACAAAGAGTTAAATAAATTGTGCAGCACCTTCCCCCGGGGAGTCATTAAAGGTATTATGCAAGTTTAAGTACTCTTCTTTATCTGGGCTATTAGACCTTTCAAACTAGGAGGTCTAAAGGAAGAGCTTCTGAGTAGTGGTTTTCCCAGGAGAAAAATCAAGTCTGTGGGCTGGGGCTCTGAGGGGTGGTGGGTGAGAGTGGAAGACAATCTATAGTTTAAGCAGGTAAATCTGTCGGATTTCTCAAATGCTGGAGAAAAAAGGGCTCTGTGTGTGCAGTTTTTGTGATCAAGGGAAGAAGGTGCACCTTTTAGGGCTTTACTCTGGAACACAGTCAAATTGTCCACCGCATCCTGAGCTGAAAGGTTTGCTGTATTATCGCAATATTTTGTTTCACTGTCTGTTTCTTAAAAAAAAATAAAATCTAGTAAAGTAGCAATATGCAGAGTGCAAGTATTCTAGCAATGTGAGTATCTGCTATTATAAAGGTTTTCCAATACTATTAATGTAAAACATTAGACATTGCCAAAATCCTACTGTTTTCACTCCCTGGCTTGAATAAATAATGGAAGACAGGGATAAGTAGAAAAGTGAAATAAATTCTCCCTCTCAGCTGAGGCTCTCTTTGCAGAGATGTGTATTTTCTTCCTCCAGTATGCCTGCAGAGCTGATAGTAAAAGTAATTCTGAAACTTCAGCTAGCACCCAAGGCAGCAACCCAGCTCTACTGGGGGAAGGATCCACATTAGCACACGGTAGTGTGTGCTCCCTGCTTGTTACAAGAACTCTCGATAGGTTGGAGTTTATTTTCAGGCAGTTCTGTTCATGGCCAACCAAGACATACATGCAAAAGCTGTGGCATGTCTTATGGTATCTAATCAAACTAAAGTAAATCAAGATTAAGGAATTTTGTATTAATGAACCTCTCTTGCATTATCTGATTTAAGGTGTGTATCTGAGTCAAATTATCTATTTGCAGAAAGCTTTGAAAGACATGCATTTGTACAAGTCTTTCTACTGGAAGAAGATAAGCCATTACTGAAAATAAGCCATTATAACCAAAACAGAAACCAAAGAGTACAAGGTGGTAGAGTGGTAAAACAGAGTGCTGTAGTTAGGGATAAGAAATAGATTCCTTTTGGGGTAGTTCTGTATGAATCTTGAGTTACAGTTAAACTTGCTTTCAAATACCTACCATGAACACCCAGGAATCCTGGTCCTGAGTCCTCTGTGCAAGTCTTGGGGTATGTAGCCAGAGAATGACAAGCTCCAGTCTCACCCAAGGGACTAGGTTTCCCTCCCAATGTAGGATGAGCCCACAAGCTTGTTTACGCTAGGTCTTGTGCTGAAATGAAGTCAGGATGTTACTGAAGTGTACACATTGGCCCAGAAAGGTTTATCTCCCAGTGTAGGTATAAACTTAAATGCTTTAATGCAACTGTGTGACTAAGGCATAGACTGGAGAGGAAGAGGACAGTGTGAGAATATTTCCACAGATGTTTTATTGAGGATTCATGGTAGCAAAAGAGAAGTAATTTGGGTTTTGTCCTACATTGTCTTTAGTCTTCAAAGGCTGCAAATCCTATAATTAATTGACAGGTAGAAAATAGTCTGTACAGAAGTTAATTCACTAGGGACTACAATTGCCGTGCCTGTGCCCTCAGTGCCTGTTACAGTCCTGATCCAAAGTCAGTTGAAGCCAATCGATCAGGCCCTAATTGCACACTGATTAGTATTGCTGTGCTTGGCAGCATAGTAAATCTTTAAGAATTAGGAGCCACTGTTTTTTGGAGTAGTTCTTTTCACCATTATGTGTGACTGATAACTTGCAGTGGGATTTAAACACAAATACCATATTATTGAGAGACAACACTATGTGTAATTGTTGCCAAGATGATAGATGAAACAGCTCAACTTTCATTGGAAAAGTTTCAAAGGTTGAAAAGTTTCAGACAGGCATTTTTTGCAGGTGTAATGAAAGGATCAGCATGTATTTCCCCCAAAGGCTTTCATTTTTCATTTTTATCCTTAAGAGAAGCCAGTGGCACTTCCTGGGTATTGTCATTGACTAAGGCACAAAAGAAGGAGAAAAAAGAAACAATTGATAAAAAAAAAAAAAAGAAAGAAAAAGTGAATCAAAACATGACTTCTTGTTTTCAAGAAGAAGGGCCAACTTTTACTTTATAGTAACAGCTTTGAGATCAGCAGCTGTGGGATTACATGGCAGAGGTTTGTAAAAAAAAATCAATAACTGCTGCTGTTTGGAGAGAGGGAAAGAAAGGACAGCTAACTAGACCAGATTGTAACAGTTCTGCAAGCAGTCACAATGCTCACCTTACAACAGCGCAGCCCTGCAAATTATTAAATAATAAATCACAAAGTCGAACAGTCTTGGGTGGACAGAATGCGTTTGACTGTAAAGCAGACAGAGGCCTATGAATTATTCACATCTCAAGCAAAGATAAAACAAGCAGAGAAGAAATGAGAAGAATTCTTCCAAACAGGTTCTCCTGTACTGAAATATACCTTTTGATTACTGATACATATTTGGGGATTCAACCGGTCAAAGTCATGCCAGAACTAAGAAGAAGGAGACAACTGCAACCTAGGTTTAGTGCTATGGGAAAATCCTGGCATTAATAAGTAACTTCAGAAATAATGTGCCTGTGAAATATCATTTTGCAACATTAGTATGTTAACAATTAAGGGGAAAAAATGGATCTCAGAGAATAATTGTCATGGAAGTGTCAAGATCTCAAGTGTTTGTCTTTAATTTAGTGAGTTAAAACTTTGTAAGAGCTTATTTGAATCAGAATGGCAAGCTGAAAGTTGCAAATCTACTTATGAAAGTGGTGGGAATCTTATGTTTTGATAATTTTAAGCATCTCACTTAGCTGGAATGGGAGGAAAAGAGTTAAAGCTGATCTTCAATATAAAGACAAGAAAGAAAAGCAGAAATCTCCATTCTGGACTGTGGGTTTTTATTACTGGTTTATAACATTTAGATTATTTGACCATAGCTAATGTCCATGACTTATAGGGGAAACAAAATCAATCAAAACCTTCCTTTTCCTTTGAATACTGCTCCCCCCTGCCCCAGCAGAATTTCAGGCTTACTACACTGATGCAGCGGTGTAGCGGAAGAAAATAGGTACGGCCAAATCCTGTTGACACTGACTGAGGCCAGAGCATAACCCTCTTGGGGCTGTATTGATGCCATGACTCCAGAACCTGATCCATTCCATGTTCCTAGAGAGGTAAATGGTTTTAAAAGGGCTTTACCCCACCAGACCTGCATGGTTTAAATGATGATCTTTGTTTAAAACTCAACTCTCTTAAAATTGGATTTATATGTATAGAGAGTAGTGATGCCTTCTTTATGATGAGTGATATGGTTTCTTGGAGGATGGAAACATACTGCTGATGAGCCTAATGCTGTCTGAAGCTATAGAAAACCACCTCTCCTTCATTCTTTGCTTCTCGAGGACCAAATCTGCGAACAAACCTACTTGTGGGAACATTTCGCATGGCTGACTTTGTGTTACTACATTTAGGAGCAGTGGCAAAGTCGGTGTGTCTCATCTTTCAATCTGTTTGCATATTACTGAAAGCTTTATTTTTGTAACAAGAGAATGTGATGGGAAAAATGGAGGAGGACCTAACTCAAGGGAAGACATAACTAATCTAGCTGAAGGTCTCTGTACGAGTGCAGTGGACTCCCACTGACTGGTTGGAAACTTGCAGTTTCCAGTAACTGGAAGCAAATGCTCTCAGTTTTCCGAGCACCAGCTCTCCCAGTGTCTGGGCCTGTAAGAGTTACCCATAAATGTGTGGCCTGATAAGGAACAGAGTTGCTTTACTAGCGTGGCAGCCGCAAACTGCAAGCGCAGACGGGAAGCATCACACGCCAGCTCCTGAGGACAGAGAGTCTGGTTTGGGGTATGAAAGTGGGGCCTCCCTCCCCACACTTCCTCCAGAGTCAGTCCCCTCGTGCCTGTTTATTCCCAGCCCACAGTCAGTCCTTTTATCTGGAATATGTAGAATTGTTCAGGTCAGTCTTCCCAGTCTCCTGATTTCCTGCACTCCAGGCAAATCAATATCGACCTGCCCGTGCCCCAGCAAAGGCTGCGTCCAAACCTCGCTCCTTGCCATCCAGACCCATAGCTCCCCCCGTTTTTCTCTGAAGTCAGCTCTGAGCCTCCTCGCCTCGCTCCCAGCCACCATCACTGTGAACCAAATGTCCTGTTGTGCCAGTGCGTGATTTTCCCTGAGCTAGAGGGTTGCTGAGCCAGCTACAAGTTGATTTTCACAGGGGTACAATAAGACTAGGGGACAAGGTATGGGATATTGTAATTCAAAAGAGTTTTGGGAGGAATGCGAATGGTTGGTGATAATATAGGGGTAAAAGTGATATACAGCAGAGCTTTAAAGGTGCAGACAAGAGGCTTCAACTTGATAAAACCAAATCTAAAACAGCGAATAAAAGCAACTTATAAGGTAAATGGCCAATGTAGCCAGCTGTGTGAAGGCATTCCAGTGCTTCCCGTAGGAGAGGGATGAGTTGAAGTGAGAAACTTTAGTGACTGAGATGGAGACCTGAAGTATTAGTAGCTACAGAGCTGGCAACTTCTCCTAGGTATTTTAAACAGTGCAGGACACAGCGCATCCGACTGAAGGGTGCTGATGCATTTGTGGAGCAACAGAAAATTAACTCTTACCAGAGTGAAGCAAGTATTTTGCTGGTACCTGCTTGCCAGCAGCTAGGAAGTTATCCGTCACGTAACTGTCTCATTATGCATTTAATGTATGTGTTCAAGTATTAGAAATGAGCTTGTAGGTTTTGTATTGAAACTTCAGTTCCTATGCGTTATAGATTCCTGAACAAGAGATGGTCAAGGGAAAGCATAAGATTAACCAGAGGATATACTGCACTGCTATTGTCTAAATATTTCAGGTGGACAACTGACAAATTTAGTAGCAACTTAGTAGCCTAGTACAACTTAGTAGCTTTAAATTGCTTAATTAGGTTTGCCAAGAATCAGAATCCAGACTTGGAAAATTTACATAAAGTTGGCAATAACAGTGGCGTTTTTTTCTTCTACGGTACTTAGGAGAGAAGAATGCGCCTTTTCTTTTGCAGAAGTCAAAGAAAAAATTAGTTCTTAATAAGGCTTTCCATTTAGATGTGCCAGTGATATAGATGGTCAGGCTCACACAAATCAGACGAGTGATCTAGGTGCACGTTTTGCCCTGCATGTTCAATCTCCTAGAATAAACTGTATGTAGTATTAAGATTTTGGCAGCAGCAGGTTGTTTTACCTGTTGCTTTTTTTTGTTAAACAGTACACCAAAGGAACTTGACCAAAGATATTTTATACTTAAGAATTTTTTTAAAAGGTTTTTGTTATAGCATCAGGTCTCTTTGGCACACATAGGCACCTTTGTTTAGGAGTACATATTGCTGTTGCTTCCCTTGTCTCCTGGTTTAATTGAATGTTGCCAGTAGATATTTTCTGTCTTTGGGGCATTATGCAGAGAAGGTACCAGCAATGTAAGTCTTGGTTATGCTGAAGCAGGAACTGCCTGATAAAGAAAAGATGAAACTTGTTTTAAAATGTTTCATTTTATCCTTAAAAAAAAAAAAAAAGGAGCACCTGCATAATGTGCTCTGGTGAGTACTGTCAATTAAAGAGTTGTGAAGTGGATATTAGAAGATTATTTATAATACTGTTATATAATGGCTTAGATGGACTGCGCTGGAGAAATTAACATGACAGAGGGATGGAAATCATATTGGAATTTGGACTTACTTGAAAGTCAATGAAATTATATTAAAAAAATACCATTCAGAATAAACACTAATGACATGCCTTTTTATTGATGTTTAATTCAGAAAAGAAGTTAATACATGCCTTGAAAAGCAAAGGACTGCTTTATGCTTAATAATTTGCTTAAACTGAATTTCATAGAGATAATTAATTTCTTCTTAACAACTAGATGACTTTCTGGAAGGAAAAAAAGTTACAGTATTAGCTTCTTTTTGTGAATACCACTGTTCTTCGGTATGTTTGAAATAGTGCTTGGATGAATACAGTTAGAAACTTTTGGGGTGAGCACAATATTTTTCCCCCTTGGTTTTTGGAAATGTGATTTGCTTCTGACCATGCTGAGGGCTAAGGCCGTTCAAGCTGTGTGTGTGACCGTGGTATTGAAAGGGTTAGCAGAGATCTCCCAACTCTCATAAAGCACAAAACACAGGATCTCTTGCGGTCCCCAAAGTCCGATGTTCACTGTAATGTACTCTCCAAATCTATGAACTTAATAAATGAAAGGTTTTTGGAGTGCTAACTTAGCCAAAAACTGTGATTAGATTCTGTTGCTAAATGAAGTCAAATATTCTTTGATGATTATACACACACATATATATTGCTCATGCATCCATGTAGAGCTCTCCTGCAACATGGCTACCTGCTTCACTGCAAAGAGCAGGGAATTGGATAATTATGATAAATTCTCCAGCTTAATCTGGTAGCTGTAAGTAAAGTTGAAAGATCTGAACCAAGATATAGGAGGAATGAAGACTAAATAAAATAAGAGGAAAGTGAAAGAATTGTCTGCCAGCTAAGGATGTCCAGTTTTTACTACTTTGGAAATGATACTGTTTTCTTTTGGCAAATGAAGGTATCTGTATTCTTCTTGGTAAACTGTGGTGCTTTGCTTTGCGAACACCTCTAATGCAGCTTTCTTCAAAGCAGAGCGCCCCTCGCCTCTGTAGGGAGCAGGCTGCGCACTCAACTGCCTGAGCCTGGACACGTGCCCACTCGCTCCCGTGACTCACAAGGGTCACAGGGGGATTCTTTCTAGAATGAAAAATAGTGTTTAAGGTCAAGCCAGGCATTTTGGTTGATTCAAAGCATTTTACTTCTTTTGGGGAGTTATGTAGCTGTTGTTTAATCTTTCCTTTTAGTTTAGATCTATGCTTAGATGAGAATGAGTTACCTTGGAATAGTCAATTTTTATTTCAAAGTGTCAGCTATTTTAACATCTGTTGAATATGCTTTCTTCCCTTATTTACTTGTGGGATCGTACCATTTGCTGCATTTTACTCAACTTCATTAGTAATTTTGGCTTCTCCAAAACGTTATTTTTTTTTTTAGGCCATTTACTAATTTTTAAAATTGTCCTCTTTTGTACGTAAGCTGTTAAAAACTGAATTTCTGATACGAAAAGCAAAGTGTCTAGCAACACCAAAGTATATAATATTGAACTTTTTTTAAAATAGGAAATATTTTATGATGGCAAACCTGAAAGAGTCCCGTCAGCAGGGGGGCTGCCAAATAATCTCTTGCTGTTGAGGCTAATGAAACAGTTTATCTTGTGGTCTGTAGTTAATAAGCGTGGTTGGTTTCCTGAGCACTGAATCATTCTAGAAATCTGAAGCATTTTCCATTGAAATAATTTTCTTATATGGCTTTATCCAGAACACTCTCTTGTTGAAAGACACTTCTTACTGACTTCAGTGCTTTGGACTAGACTCACAATGTGGTGCTAAGTGCCAGTTCCTTTTTCAAACAGTGTGTGGAGGGGTAGTCTTTTTGAATCCATTGTCTTTAACTCTCAATTTGTCTTTAATTATAAAAATGAACCAAAATATAGATGCTTTCCATTCACGGCTTCTATTTGAGGGAGCTGCTAAGTAATTTGACATGAAAGTGGTTATAGAAACTGGCTCACATATTTATTTGAATCATCTGCCTTCAAGGAGCTATCAAACAAGTTCATAGCTGTGTTACAATGAGCCCCAAGTTCTAATTAGCGAAACTAACCTGACACACGCTTCCTCTTACCAGCTTTTAAGCCATTTTCTTTTGAATCTTTTGGAAGCGCTGGAGAGCGGGCCTGCTAGAATTAATAATGTTATTGCAGTATGTCATCCTGGAGTCATTTAAATGATGTGTGTGTTCCAACACTAACCTTTGAGGTTATTATTAAGTACTGCCACAGCAGGAGCAAAAGTCAAGAAGCAATTATATGCATGATTAGTTTGTCAGTTTTCCAGAAGTTCTTTGGGCCACTGTTCATCCTGCCTGGGTCATTGTGATGAGGATTTAACACTAAGTTTTGGGCTGATAATGTGTGTTTCTGTTGGACTGAGCTCCCCCAAGTCGTCGGTGCTCGGAGAACAAAGATAACAGTGTCATGGAGAGCAAAATGTGCTCTAAGCCTCACTTGACAAATCTGGAAGGAGGCAAATGTGTTATTTCGTGGAAGGTTAAACTGAACATCTATAAGTTCTCACTCAGGAGAAGGTCTCAAAACACAAGTTTTGAAAACTAGTTTCTCTTCAGCCTAACGCAGGAGCTCGACAAACTTTAAGCAGCTACACTAACCTGGGTCTTCTGGGCTTTTTACTTCTGCTCACGTCCTCAAAATAGCTGCTTTGTGCTGTTCTGAAATTATAAACATGATCTACAATAGCCTTGATAAAAATGTTAAATTAGGCCACCCATCTCCTGTACTGTGTGATCTTTGCGTAGCAGACAATGAGGGACATCAATTAAACCATAAAGCATAACAGTGCTAACTCCTTCACCCCTGCACACACAGAATATAGAGACTATACGAAAGAAATAGAGAGCCTTTCCTTTATGGCACTGTGAATTTTCTGCATGCACATTCTTTTGTCATTTCATGGATTTATTTTCCAGTGTTGGTAGAAGGCCCCATTAAAAACCATGCAGTGAAATCAAATTTCTCTGGGTTCTCCCAGCCACAAGTTTTGCATAGGTGACGATGAAATGGATTGTCTACTTGGCTCAGAAATGAGCTTCTCACTCTCCTGTCTGGAAACAAGGCAGGCCAAACTCATAAACAGTTTTCCTGAATTTTTTATTTTTCCAACACCGAAAGAGATAAAATATCTTGTTTTAATGCAGAAGTTCAAAACGCATCTTTAGACATCATTGCCATAATGTAGAATTAGAATATTTGAATGCAAACAAACCACCTGAATAGATGCATGTGTCTTTGTGGAGACCAGAGTGGACAGGCTGAGCAGGCCGTCGGGGTGTTTTATAAAGTGTGGGGAGCACGTGACAATATAAACTATCTCGGGGGTTGCTCAGGGTTTACAAGGTTTACTGACAATATTTATGGAACTGGAACTGTTCACTGCTGAAAAGGGAGAAGGTAGGTTAATAATGTGCAAGTAGATATGTCTTTATGACGATGATAAATTATTGCTTGTAGGTTACAATGAAGATATTGTAATGTCCATCCTAATGGTTAGTGTAATGTTACTTATAAAGAAAATCAATAAATGTGTTTTTAAAAAATCAAGAAATGATTTTTTTTTTAAAGCCAGTAAAACTGGCCAAACTTGCTGAGTTGAACCATACGTCAACAAACAAATGCTCCTGATTCCAACTATTGTTTTTATTCTCTGAAAAATGGATGGTTTCATTACAGAATTTGTTGGGTGACCTTAAAAAATATTCCCAGTTGATCCATAACGCTGCAACTGATGGATTTACAACAAAATCCATATCCGTTATTTTACGTACATTTTGTTGCTTAAAAAGAATATCTTAATATAACAGCTGATACTTTTTAAATCCACATTGAAACAACTGTTGGATTTTTATACTGTTGTAAAACTCTTTGTAGGGTATTCATAGAAAATGTTTTATTAATTGCCATATGTTTATTGATTTCTCTTTCATGTTGGTTCTTTTGTTCTTTCTTTGTAGTGGCAAAAGATCTTTCTGCATCATCATTTGCAAGTTATCTAAAATGTCAAAGGTGTTCTTTTGAAGTTTATTATAGATCACATGCTGTACAGGCCTTGACTTTGGCATATTTACAAAAAAAGTACATACTTTGAAAGCTCAGAAAGAGACTGGGGCTGCATTAGTTAAAAAAAAGAACATTTTTCTACTTTTTCCCCTTTTCCTTTTTTTTTTTTTTTTTTAAATTTAAGAGGAATGTAAACAATTGTCTGTGTTAGAAAAACTGATGTGTCAGGTAATTGTTGCCTTCTTTTGCCTATCTCGCTATGTCTCACGTTAGTATCGTAAAACAGATTGTATGCGATCTAGGCTTAATCCTCCTGGCAGGCGTGTTACGTTAACACTCCATCAGCAGACCAGAGAAACTAAGAGTGGGGAGAGAGGCAGCATTTACTGTGGTAGGACCATTCCCTTTCTCCAGTTGAGAATCTAAAAAATTTGGCACTGTGATCTAACCGAATGAACAGGGGAATGTGAAGTCAGTTGTACAGCAGCAATGTCTTAATGAGATGACGTTTCTGAGATGTGTAGGGTTTTGCTGCATTTCCTCTGTTCTGACTGCTTACAAAGCGCTCCAAGCACTTGGATGTGGGAGTGGAACAAGTGGCCCAATAAAAAATAAAAAAGTTAATAGTCCTATTCACTGAGTTTTAAGCTAGCTATTGATGTCTAAGTCAGCAGGTCTTTTCCTTTTGAAACCAGAAAGTAAGTGGAGGTTTTTTTAAGCATAACCAGGAAAAACCTGTGCTTTGATCTAAAGGTGGTTCAAATGAGATCCACACAGAGTTAATGCCCAAGCATGTCAAACTTCTTTTTTTCCTTAGGAGAGAACCAAGCTCTGCTACTTCAGTTGTCGGAAAATCTCCCTATGAAAGGGTTCTCGAGTAAACAGGCTGTGTTAAAACATGTATAGGTGCTGTCTGCTCTCCCTAGTACGTGCGAAGAACAAGGTCCCAGAGTAGAGTGTGTGACTTTTATTTTTTTAACTTTTTTTTGTCTTTTCTGATAATTAATATTTAGAAGCCTAATAAACTGCAAGTGAAGACTCTGAAGGTATATGCAGAGCTGTCAAAGCAGGGACCCAAGGAGGAGGTTGGTTAATATGGGATGCTGATGTACCGGAACGTGGATACAGCAGTGGCAGGATTCCCCCATCGTTTACATTAATTGAGATCAAAGGAATTACTCCCAATTTGCACTAACCTGAGATCAGTTAATCTATACATGCTTGAGGAGAGGTATATTTTATATGGTGGAGGAGGAAGCGATGGCATCATGAGCACTTTTCTGGCTTGTCTAGAAACTTATTTCGTTGCTTTGTAACTCATCCTGTGGAAAAGCTCTGTTGAGACACTGTCCTAGGTTTCAACAGCAGGGAATGCTATATTCTGAGTTACTACCTTCTACCTTCTCAGGTGAGAGAATTATTTATAAAAAAAAAAAAAAAAAGAACATTCAGAGTCATCCTTGATGGTGTTCAATCATTAAAAAAAACCCTAGTGTTTTTAAGAGCATGCAGGATCTACAGACCCTGTTTCTGGGGAAAATTTCTATGGGCCCATTTACATTGTATTACTTAACCTTTTAACCTTGATTTTCATTTGGCTTTTCTTTCCTTTCTGGAAATGTTGATAATTGTGAGGCTAACTTCCCAGATTCCTGAGTGGCAGTATTTCAGTGATGGGTCGGCTTTCTATAAATAATATTTGTAAGATGATTGCATTGAAAGATGATATGTATACTTCTGAAAAGAAATCAGTGAAAAAGGTGCTAAAAATCAAAGACAATTAATAGGATCATTAAGACTGATAGGTTTTATGGATGCCTATAAAGATGAAATATAAAACAAAATTACTAGCCTTTTGAATTTAAAGAGAGCTCTGGTAGGTGAAGATGAAGCAAAATTGAAACATCTGCTACTTGCAAGTAAGGTTAAAATAATCAACATTTCACCATCCCACTGAAACAAAAAATTACTTTCACCAGTTGTCATTCTGGCACTCCAAATCTGCCACTTTGTGTTCCCTGTTAAATTGTTTTCTTTTCATGCACTTGGAGAGTGGAAAGATAGACCCTTAAATGGTAGGTAAAAAAGCAGATGATGCAACCGCACTTAGGGTGAATAAAAGTGCTTTTGCATGGAGGTGCTATCTGCAGGCTTAGGAGGCAGAATTTTCTATTGAAATAGGAGAAAGCATTTCTGAAATCTCTGTGGGTGAAATTCACCCCCGGAGGCAGGACAAGGCCCATGCGTGATGTGCATCCCTCGTGACCCTGTGTGGGGATGCTCGAATGCCTGGATTTGTGCTTGCGTTTCAAGAAGGGCTGAGTATTGGCCTTGCCAAATAAAATACAGCTCAAATCTGTTCATATACAGTTCTGTGTTGAGGTGCTGGTACCTGAATTTCATGGGAAGCAAAGTAATTTCTAGCTTTTAAAAACAGAAACAGAACAGAAGTTTGACCTATTTAAAAAAGATTCATTGTAAATAAGACAATTGTTGTGTTGTATTAAATATCATCAGAGTATGGAATTCAGGGAATTAAGGGACTGGGGAGTTTTGCTTCTTCCCAACATTGATTTTTCCAGTCATTTTACTAGGGTTTCAGGAGGCAAATGCAGATGGGAAGGTTGCGAGGTTCAGGGGAGACTGCAGGGGAGCGTGACTGGGGGGAGCACCATTTCTGCGCCTACAGAAACGAGTTGTGTAGGGAGAGGATAACAATAGCAAAGGGTCCTGCACTGTCCACCTTCAGTGGGGCTGTCGTTTTGATCTGCCCATCCGCCTTGTGTAGTGCTCTCATCATCTCCAGGCACTTTATGCCTCAGCCACACAGAAAACCCCATCTGCTCCATTTAATGATTTCTGTTTGATGAATTTTTATGTATTCATAAAGGGAGATGCTGTCACAAGGGACAGCCTCAAGCACACCCACCCCTACAATCTTTATCAAGCTCCCAGCCATAATCATTCAGGCTCTACTCCTAATATAGCACAAGCCCTGCAGAATAGGGGGTTCGCTGGCAGCAGGCTTCCGATTCCTTCATAAACTGTAATTCTGATGCTGCAGGTTTAATTAAGTACGTGGCAGTTAATCAGCCACTGAAAACAGGGGCCTCCACTGGGGAATTACCTGAGTGAAAACAGACCAAACATGAAGGGGCTCCCTTGAAACTCTAGCACTCGTGCTTCGACGATGAAATGGAAAGAAAGTTATCAAATAAAATCTGTTTGCTTGTGGCTGTACTGTGACAGCTTTGTTAGTCCTAACAGATGACAAGGATTATTCAATCAATATAGATTTACCCTGAGAGTTTTGCTGTTTTCAGGCACCTCCAGGAAAATGACAGCCATTAAATATGTACAAAGGCCAGTCCGGGGCCTATGGCCTCTAGCTTTAAGCTGCTGCCTTTTCTGAGTTATGTCAGGATCAATTTTTTCTAATAGATATCACTTATCCTACATGATAATCAGCCTATCATAGTCCATTGATTACATGACAGCCTGATTTAGGTCTGGTCTAGAAGATAAGAAACACAGGGAAATCTCTTGCCTGGATTGTCAGGGAATTAAAATCTTCTTTTGGAACTTTTCCCTGAAGTTATTTTGTAGGCACAGAAGCCAAAGGAGCTGTTTCACCCAGTTCCCCTCTCTCGTATATCACCCTTGCTCCCCTGTAGCACCACGGAATCACAGGGAACCACAGCTGAAGACTTGGGTCCACTACCTTTATGTCATCTCCTTTATGTAAAGGTCGTCTGAGGCTGGTCCTCTTGATTTGCACTGGTTGTCATCCCAGTAAGAGCTGTTGTTTCGTTTTGAAGGCTCTGCTAGACTTGATCGCACCGCATTTAGGAAGATTCATGGTTTGGGATCTGAGTCAGGTGAGCGCTAGATGTGATCAAACAGGAACTTGCAGAACTACAAAGATGACTGTGGTTACAAGCTAAGCGTGAGATGACATCTTATTTTTATATAACTCCAAATATCATATTTTTTGTTTCTCTTAACCATGTTTTCTCAAGGTATCTTGCTGTTAGTGCCTCTATGCTTGCTGGGGTTGAGGTTCCCTGTTTTTCCAAGTGTTCAAGAAGGCTCAAGGAAGTCATTCGGGTCTGAAATGTCTAGGAAGCCATTCCAGTGCTCTCTGCTGAATTCATAGTGGTGAAAGCTAAGAAAATGCTCTCCTTAGCTTGGTATGTGAGACTGTTGTAAGGGATCCCTTAAACTGTCATCTAGGTATTTATACACGAGATTTACTTCCCATCAGGGCTGGAATTAAAACTTGTGTATCTTTTTCTATAGAACAGTCTCGTCTCTTTAGGTCTGTGGATCCTACTGGAAGTCTTACACAGACTTGGCAGAATTCTTCATTTAGATATGACATAGATTTGACTAAACCTATGATAGTGTGTTTTCTTTGTTTTGTTCTGCAAATCGCAGATAGACGTCTGAAACTACACCAAGTGACCTAACATTGCTTTTTCCAATAAGTAATTGCTACGGTTGCTACATGGCAGGGATACAAGTCCCAAATGAGAGGCAAAGTGTCTATACATAATCTCTTTAAAAACCTGGTTTACTCTGTGAAATTTACTGACAAAGATGCAACATAAAGTTTCAGCTCATGAACATACATGGATTTGGAGGTTTTCTTCATCAAATATACAATTGCAACATCTAGTAATATTTTTTTTCTAACTTGCATAAAGAGGAATATTTAGAAGTGCACTTAATATAAACAGTAGTAGTCAAAAACTACAAATACGGTGGTTTACATCCTGCCTTTTCTCTTTCATTTAGAACATGATATGCTCCAATTGTCCTTCAGTGTGTTACAAAGTCTTGATTTTCCTATGTAGGACTTCGTATTCTTGACTTTTCAAAGGTAACCACAAAAGCGGTACCATGTGCATTTCAGATATTTCTGGCTACCAAGCCTCGAGACTTAGTGAGATAGCATAGCAATCTTCTACTTCCTGACCATGTCAGAAAAAAATAATAGACCTGTCTACTCTGCTTATATTTCAGTATGCTTCTGTTAAGGTTTTTAACTCATTGCTCGTTCAGATTCCAAACTAACAGTATGGTAATTTTCAGAGCAAAATAAAACATTTTATATCCAGATGCGTAGTCGGAATAGCTACCAGATCCATTTGTCATTATTGCTTTTTGCATAAAGTCTGGTCTTATGATTCCTTCATCTTTCAATCTGTGCTTCTAACCCAGAGTGTAATAATTCTCAGTCTTTACTGACAATTTTATTATGACTATAGATTGAATGTATATGGGAGTTTTGGGGGTTTTTTTAAGTAGTTTGTTTTTGCCACAGAACAATTTGTAAACATAGCAGAGCTCTGATTTCAAAAAAGAAGAGGATGAGAAGTTGATTTTACTATGTTAAAGAGCATACTGGTGTTCACTGGGGTACCTCTGGTTTCTCTTTCAAGGCCTGGTTAACTTATTTTCTGTAGCTTTAAGCATCTTTTGTTATGTGTTTATTTTGCTATTTAAAATAAGGATCAAGGTGTTATAGATCACATCAGTGTATGGGAATAGATAGAAATGTACTACATTAAACTCTATTAATATATAAGTAGAAATACTAAAGAAAATGATGCTACTATATGTTCCAACTATCAAACAAATCAAATCTATGTTTCATGTGAGAAAATACAATGAAGTCCAAATATTACGGGGGAAAAAAGGCATTTTTGTTTCACTAAGGTGTACATGTTAAATAATCAAAGGATTCAACATGACAATATGGTTATAGATAGTTATCTTAAGTGCCTTCTGTGGTGAGGAACCGAAATTAAGAACTTGAACAAAACATGATACATGAAAGTGCAGGTTCTACAAACACTGGGTTGCTTATTAAAACTACTTTGATCCCTCGTTTCTTTGATATCCTAGGTCTTATAAAGAATTCACTTTCAGGGGTAAATATAGGTAGTTCAGAGAGACTTTATGACATACTGTACATACTGCTTTTCCAGAGACACTTTTTAATTACTTAAGGAGGAAAAAAAAAAAAAAAACAGCAAGAGAAAAATGCTGATAGAGTCACTATCAACTGATGTTCGTTTCTAACTGCTGATTATTTTGGTGTAACCTATTTGAATAATGCTCTTCTCAGAAGCAGGTCAGGCTTGGGAATCCGAACAGATCTGCTAATGTTCCAAATTAGCAGGATGAGACGTGGGTTCACGGAGCAGATGGGGTATGTGCTTGTCCCTAAAGGGATCACATATTTGCTTGCTTCTGAATATTACCCAGGCACCCGCTGGAAAAGCTGAATTTTTCCTGCTGTACACTACCTTGGTTCCCTGAGCAGGACTGCAGGGAATTCTCAGAGAAGAGAAGAATCAATATTAATAACGTTTATTCTCTTTTTCAAATCACTTTGAGACCCTGCTTTCTAGTTACTGAGGCCTGCATGAGACTGGAAATGGCTCCGATGAAAATATATAATGCTATTTTCAAATACACTGCTCCAGTTTTTACCTTTATTCTTTAAAACTACTGTCAGCAAATCCAGGGCAATATTATAGATCCTGCACAGATTCTTGTGTTTCAGAAATGTGGGTTCAGATCATGACTCTTCTGTTGAGGCTTTTCAGGGTAATGGACAGATGCTAAACCTGGTTCTGTGACGTGAGGCTGAGTGGTGGGAAAGATCAAGTTCAGGTAATAGACTATGGTTTCTTTGTAATAGGTAACTGCATTATAGGCCAAACCTTTATTTTAGAAACTTCAGTGGGATTGTCTTCTAGCAGCCCGAAAGGTTCAACGCATGTTTTTAGGCCCAGGAATGTGAAAGAGTTGCTTATAAGAAATCCTGTTTCCCCAATTTTTGAATGCTATGTGGACAAACAGGTATGGCTTATGTGTCGGGAGTCTAGTGATTATCAGGTAACATAAAATTCATATTTGAAATTAACCAGTGACACATAATCTGGATATGCCCTGGGTATTTAGGGAAAAAGGGTTCTTGTGTCATTTTGGTCAAATGTGCTCGGAACACAAATAAAATGCATGTGACCTGAAGCTAGGTGCTGAAAATACATTGCAGTCAGACCAAGGCTCTCGTAGAAAGTGCCTTCATATTTTGACCTGCATATTTTCAGCTTTGAAATATGGCTGGGACACTCACTGTTTTTGGGGTCAAAAGAAAAGTATCAACCAAATGAAAATTAGAAATCTCTAGAATGTACGCAAGTGAAAATCCTTGAGCAGTTTTATTAGATCGGTTCTGTTTCTTTTATGACTTCTCTTTTGTTTCAACAAGCAACTTAAAACTAAAAACTCAAAGCAACTTCAGATTCCAGGCAAAAGCATTTTTTTAATGATAAAAATGGACTCTCGCTATCAGGCAGACTGTACTGCCAGAAAATTGTCACATTACCAGAGCTGGTTCATTCTGAAAATGAGACCATTACACTTCTGAATGCTTTTTTCTTCCTCTCAATATATGGCCCTTATTAAACTAGTCTTTTTCTACCAGAATTTACCAGTTATGATAAATTAATAGTTTTGAATTTAAAAAGTTTAATGAACAGATATTGAACACAGTCTGGGGGCATTTTCATGTTTCCAAAAACCAAACAAATCCCTTAGTACAGGTTCACTTGTGATTTCTTTACAAGGTAGAGCTCCAGTTCCTTGGCTGTAAATGCCATTTTACATCTTTGAGCTGAAAAGAAGTCTCTGGCAGCAGCAGAACACCTATGACACCCAATTAAGCAGCTCTAATTCAATCCATCCGTGTGCACCAATTACACACTGAAGCATTTGGTGAGAGTGCAAATCTTCACACAAACACTTGGCAAGCCAGGTATCTGTATATCAAATATCAGCTCTCGGAGACTGCAGCATCTTTGTGAAATGCCCACAAGTGCAAGTGCATCTCCATAGAGGACAAGATTGTCCTTAGCCTTAATCCATACTTGAAAAATGCAGAAATTTCCCCTCTTTCCTGGGTCTCCTCATGTTTCTCTTCACTAGATCATACTGCCTTGCATTGTTGAACTACTTGTCTGATAAACTGCTGCACTTTAATTGATCTGTTAATCTAAAGGATAGCTATGACTCAGCTTAGTAATGTTTTGAAATCTATAGTAAGACAGTTGTCAAAGTTTTGTGAATCTGCAAATCACTTCTGTGATCAACCCTTATTATCTAATGCAATTTCTGTAACAATTTAAGTTTATAATTTCCATATTCAAGGTCTTTAAAACTAGCTAATGAAACTCCTTTTAGAGATGGTTTATAGATTTATATTTAGATCTATGTAGATTTTTGTCATAGTTCTTAGAATAATACTATTAAACAGATGTCTCTGTTCCCTCCTTAAATTCTCCAATGTTTTGGTGGATAGCAGATGATGGACAGCTAGGAAAAAAGGGAGTTTTGAACCTAGAAAAAGATTATTTTTTTTTTAATTATAGTGTCTACTTTCTGTCTTCAATATCTCATTGTGATCAAGAATTTAAGATCTCCCTTTGAAGGACTTTTATATTAATAAACCATTTCAGACATATTTAACCACCTCACATATAATAGAATTCCTTCAGACACAGAAGACATAAAAGTAATGTAATTTTCCTTGAGCTGTTATATCATCATTTGAGTATGCAAGCTCCACATTAATTGATACTTGCAAATACATGTAATTTGTCATTTCCAGATAGAGGGGAACCAAAACAACCCACCTGTAAATGCAGTCCCATTTGGGGTAGGTCTTTGGAGTGTGCTTCACTCTCTTTCCTCTCTTTTATTTAAGTGACTTAGATCAAACATTCAAGCACCGTCTGTAACTAATATTGTTTCCTGGCCTAAACAGATAATTGCCCTTCTGGATGTATAAAAGATGTCTCATGGAGCAAAGTGAAATATCATTAATAAAGGAGAATGATTTACTCACGAATTCTTCAAGAAGTAAGATTAATAAGCCATCCCCTGGTGTTAGATATAATCTTCAGATCTCTCTTCACTGCATGACTTATTTTTGCAACAACTGCACTATTCAATCATTAATCATTACACTCAGTGAGCAGTTTATCTGTGCTAACGTGTATGCTATACACAAACAACAACTCTCTTTTACATTTGATGAAGGAGGAGGAGGAAAAGGTAGGCTCTACAGTGTGATGTGAATGAAATAAAATGAGGCTGCCATACGATACATACGTTTTCATTCCAGATAGAGCAACTTCAGTTAGAAGCTCTTTCTTTCCTAACGAAAGCAAGATTGCATTTCAATGTGGAGTTATGGTTGTAAGGGAGAAAATGTGGGGGAGGGCCTTAAAAATACATCCCCTATCTTTCCTATTCTTGTGAGAGTAGAGAAAAGGAGACGCAGCTTTGGCTTTTACCAGCGTGCTGATAAGGTAACCTGCATTACCCAAAGCAGTTTAGCTACACTAGCGCAGAACTCTATGTGGGCTAATTTACCTTGACTTTAAAGCTATTTTTCCGTGGTGCAAGCCTGAGCATAGACCACTCCAGAGATGAACTGGAGAGGGGATGAGAGAACTGCTTTGTTTAGCAGTTGTTGGCTGATTTTGGAGCCTGCAGGAACCCTGTGGGTGTCGGCAGTCTGTGTGAGGTGGGGTGCATAGCAGGTCCCCCTTCGGTTTTATTACTAAAAATGATACAGCAGTAAACTGAGCGTTTTACATACCAGAGGGTTTTGTCATAAGTAATAGAGCTCAACTCCATTAGCGGTGACAGAATAGCGCATACCACCCAGGCCAGTTCAGAGTTTGTCTTCCAGCAAATTCTTCTCACTTTCGCTTCATCTTTAGAAAACTGACTTTGCAGACAACTAATGAACTAAAGTAGTAAAACTGTCATCAAAGAGGAGACTCACGAGCTCAGTATATAATACTTCTGAGAGACCGGGACCCATAATTATAATAAAAGAATAAAGATTATTAGCTTCATACAATCTGACATAAATGTAAAATTTATCTCTTATTTTAAAATCCAGTTGGTTTTCATACGCAGATATCTACCACCACCCCCAGATACACAAATCGGTTTTGTTTAATTTATTTCTTCTAAGGACTAGCAATAAAAATTTCTAATATTTTGTTATTTTTCTGATTGTGGATGCTGACAGCCATCCGACAATTCAGTTATGGCTGTATGCTTGTATAGATTAATAAAGTGCTCATGATTTAGGAGATCATTGTCTATTCCCCCAGTATTCTCCAACAAAAAAAGCAACTGAGGGAGAAAACGGAGCAGGGAAGCCCAAATCTGGTCTCTAAAGTAGGGCTGCTTTTCTGTGGGTAATCCTGCATCTGCACTGAGGGGAGAGGAGTGTGGTATGAGATGAGGTGAATCCTGCACTGTCAAGGCCAGCAGCTGAAAAAAACAAAGTGGAGGAAATGTCAAGTTTTATTTGGCTCCTCTCTGTGGCTGCATAAGCCTTTTGGTGAGCGAAAGAGCTCAAGACTTCGGTAATGGAGAAGGATGGTCTGGTGGCGACCTTAAGAGAATGGAGGGAAAGTGGAAACACATGGGTTTAAGTGATTGTTAGCATTTTAGAGAGATAGCATGAAACAGGGAGGGGAAAAATTAAACATAGGAAATAGCTGTTGCATTTCCACATTACATTATTTTGAAGTAATTGAAAATGTTGCGTTGATCTTGGGTTTTTTCCAGTGGAGAACTTGGTTTTCAAAAACATTTTTATTCAAGCTAATATCTCTGTATAGGCAATCTTTCCTAATGACTGGATATTGTTTAGGAACTGGAAGGGAAATTTTGTAGTAATTGTTGCCTTAAATGCCAGGCTCATGTTTCTTGAGGAATCTCCAAGTGCTTTATAAATATTAATTAATGTAGTAGTAGAGTAGCATTCTCACTGTGCAGTTAAAGCAAGGCACAGTGTGTAAGTAAATCTGAGCTGGCTCTGGGGAAAACTCTCTTTTATAGGCTAAGGTCCCACAGATGAGGAATTTAAAATGACTTTTTATCCATTGGCTTCTTGGTAAGGGCCTGCCCAGTCCTCCCGTTGGTTTGGAGGGCTGCTCTGTCACCCTGCGAGGCCTTTAGAGGCAGCTCCTTTTCTGCACGCGACCGGTGCTTTGGGGTGTGGCTGAAGGGCTCTGAGAGCCAAAACCCTCTGCAGATGGGCTGTTCTCTGCTAGGCACGTCTGGTCCCCGCTCTCGCTAGAGGGACGGGGCAGGAATCAAAGCTCAGGCAGCTAATGTAGCTTGCCAGGTGACTGCGGTGTTGAGCTGGGTAATAGATAGCTGTTTCGGCCATTTATATTTCTTCTACTGTCTCATTAAATCAGTGAGCGTGTATCCTCCCTCTCTTTTCTTGATTACTTATTTTGAGAGGATTCCTGAAGGTTTCTCTTACTGGCTAAACGCCCATGGAAACTTTAACTGAGCATGCTTAATTATTCTGGAAAGACCTGAATCTTCCCTGGTGAGGTACCTAACCCTAATAGCAAGGTATTTAGCAAAGTGAAAAATGGTGTCAGCATCTCCATGTTCAGTAAGAGTGGTGGTACTGGCTTCGTCTCCCTTCCAGTAGATGTGATTGTCATATAGTGTTATTGTCTAGCTTCTACCAACACCAACCCAAAAAGTGTGATAATTAAATATGGACTGCAGCTATTGAATGACTTTCCAGTTTCAGAGAAATGTGCCCTCGTTTGGATCAAGGGCCGCATTCAGATCCATAAGGCTTATGGCAGATTTCCCATAGTAATGCCAAACCCCTTTTCATGAACGAGAGAATCCTAGTTTGGTTCGTATTTACAAACCACACTGTCATTACCACTGATGCAGTATCAGCTATGATGATTATCACTGTGCCTTCAGCTTCAACAGAGCAGACGTTTGTCTGATCCATGTGGAGGGTTGCCAAGTTGGCTTGCGGTACACTTGCTGAAATTAGATGGCTTTTTTCAGCTTGGATTGCACCAACACCCACTCATGTTAACTGTGAAGGAATTAGTGTGGTTAAAATGACATTTCTGATGTTGTCTTATGAAATTTGAGTTCTGAATTATGAATTACAGTAATATGACTTCTGTTCCATTTAGTGACTTGATGGAATGTAACGTTAAGATATTTTGACCTTTTTTGGCAATTGCAACTTGGAGAAGGTGGTAGCTGTAGATAAAATTAGAGGATACTCTCATGCTAACAAACTGAAAGTTGCAAAGCTTGGTTTTACAAAGTAAACTTTCACTCTTCCGAGCTGCCTGGTGGTCTACTCTGGCTTGTGTTTTTTTTCCAATATGCTACCTAAAAATCCTTTCCCTTAATTTGCCTCGAGAAAACCCTCTTCACAAAGATTTTTTCCTGTGGTTTAATTTTTATTCGGTTCGAGAAAATAGAATCTATCTGATAGTCAGAGGAGCAGTCGTCTTTAATAAGATTAGTTCATGCCCGTGTGTGTCAATAGTAAGGGGTTCTTTACAGTCTTCAGCACTGTCCTCTTTTCTTCTGGATGCAGATTCATGGGTGTTTTTACCAGTGGTTTTAGTGGGAGGAGGATTAAGCCAATGCTTCTGAAAATCCCAGCTGGGACATTTTTCCATATAATAGCCTGGGATTGAGCCACATGGAGAACTCAAGGAGTCTGTTTTCACTGTATAATTGAGAATACCTCTCAGGAGCCAGAGATATAGATGGGAAGGAAAAAAAAAATCCTGACTGTGTGCAATCTAGTGAAATAGGTTTGTTGGTCAATAATTCTGGGAAGATAGCTTTATTTTTCTGAGTCGGGTCAGAATACAGATGTTAGGTGCTGCTTCTCCCAACCCAGTCACTGGAGTAGGGCTTACAGCTGCCTGCTACAGCGTTGAATCTTGGCAAGGGTAAATACACGCACTGACTTGACCTTATGAGTTCCTTTTATGGTTCATTTTCATCACTGTCCTTTATGCTGGTCTCTGGGGGATCGTGGGGCAGATCCAGCCTAAGCAGCAGAGGAAGGGCAGGAGCTCCCTTGTGGGGCTGTTACGGCTGCATCCAAGAAAAGCCCCATAATGATGCAGATAGATTTCGCTGGGGCTTACCGTGGGAGAAAAATTCACCCAGCAAATAAAGAGCAATGACCGGTGCAGCTCACAGGAATACGCTGAGCAACTTAATTATGTTGAGCACAAGTTCAAGCAGTATCTGTAGGTAACATGTGACTTCAGAGCCAGAGGTTCAGAAAAGCGGGTTCTATATTTTGGTAGTCTGCAAACTCGCGTATGATAGCAGGCATTAATCTAGTTAACAGGAAAAGCAAATACATCAGTTATCCCATGGAAAAGAGAGTTGCGTCCGATAGTTGACATCAATCACTGGAATGGATCAATGTTTTTCAATAAGAAAATGAACAAAGATATCATTTCTTGCCAAAAGGATATTTCTGCTGGAAATGGCGGTTACTGGCAACGTTTTTGTTTTCACTGAAAACCCCAAGACTGAAAATTCTTGATTTCCAGCCTGTCAGTTAAAACAAAAACTTTTATAGAAAAACTTTTGTGAAAGCATTGTTCTCGTTAATATCGTTTGTGAGTACAAAAAACATTTCCTGCTTGACTTAGAGGTTTTTAAATTAAGAATTTTTACCTGTATTTCACTTCTAGGTGGGTTGTGCCCCGCTGTTACTGGGGGCACAGTGATACGAGTGCCTGTTCTGGGACAGGCCCTCCTGGCCAGGCTGTCTCAGGTTGCCAACAGGAATGGTTTGAAAGTACGGGAGGACTAATTCAGATTCAGTTGTGTGAAACTTCAGCGAGTTAACTTCACTGTTGTTTCTCTGGATTCATGAAGTGTAACGGGCCATGAATCAGTAATTTTCATTCACAAAAGAACTTGTTGTATATATTCAGGTCCTCCTAACAGTGCTGTAAGCAGCAATGCCTATTAAGCTTTCTAAACTAGTTAAAGTAGGTCAGAGTGAGGGAAAACTGTACCAACATTATGATTAAAAGGCACCAGTGTAACGATCCTAGATAGCATTGTCGTCTTTGTTCCCATGAGTCGCTGCCTAACAATATGGTTATTTTAGCTCTCTGACTTCTTAAAAAAAAAAAAGCTTTGTCCACATCTTTACAAAAAAATTATCAGCCCTCTCTTCCCCCTTTCCTACTACGTTATATGCCGTTGCTTGTTTGCTGGAAAATGGTTGTGCATGTTTTAATTTTATTCTGTCTCTTTTGCCCCTTATTTGAATTACTAATGTCCCTTCCGTTTCCTTCTAAGGGTCTGTGTGTCAACTGGTAAGGACTGCATCTTTACCAAATGCAAAATAGTAGCTCCCCTGAAATGTTGCCAGGAACGTCTTTGCCAGGTTTGGGTTTGTTTTTTTTAAATTGGGCTGATTTCCAGCCC